>NC_081553.1:203729782-203910789 GCF_963082655.1 Stomoxys calcitrans
CCTCAGCCTTAGAGAAGAAGCTAAACGCTTCACAAAATCTAATCACAGATGTCATCTCCATAGCAGGTTAAATATGAATGTCCGCCCTTCAACCCTCACCACCTACCTATGGCCATCCACGGCTACCGGTGTTGTATGTAACGCCGCCACTTTGGCTTAAAACGTTAAATTTGTCCGGGGGAAACTAAACGCCCGGCCACTTGGCCTTTTAACGTCCGCACCACAACTGCGACCCACATCCAACCAATATCCTGTCAAAATTATCTTGCAAAATCTATTTGGCATAATAACGTACCGTTCTGTATCTTATGAATATTCCAGTAAATACAAACGAAAAAGCAGACAATTGTCTTGACTATATGGCGTGCTGCTTTATATAGGAGGGGCGGTGTGTGTTTGTCTGTTGGCCTGGTCTTGAGCTAGCATTCAGGTCGCTTACAACCAAACAAATGGTAAATGGTGAAAGTGACAAAGATGAGACAACACAAACACACACACACTCACACTCACACACTACCTCAAACCATACAAAAGCAAAGAAAATAAACACAAAACTGAAATGAAAGAAAAAACTCAAACACTAACTAAACACAGATGTTGTTGGGACAAAAAGTAAGGCAAAAAATACTTGAACATCATTTGGGGGTCCCTGAACAAAAACAACAATGGGATAGGAAATAAGCTGTTACTCCCAGAGATTGGCAGGCAGGACAAAAAGGAATCATGCACAATGGGGTAGTTTAAAGAAGCTTACCAAAAAAAAAATTCAAATTTAAGATGAAATTTTTATATATATTTTCAAAGGAGGACACCGTAGCGCAAAGGTTAGCATGTCCGCCTAGACGCTGAACGCCTGGGTTCGAATCCTGGCGAGACCATAAAAAAAATTTTCAGCATTTTTTTCCCCTCCTAATGCTGGCAACATTTGTGAGGTACTATGCTATGTAAAACATCTCTCCAAAGAGGTGTCGCTCTGCGGCACGCCGTTCGCACTCGGCTATAAGAAGGAGGACCCTTATCATTGAGCTTAAACTTGAATCGGACTGCACTCATTGATATGTGAGAAGTTTACCCCTGTTCCTTAGTGGAAGTTCATGGGCAAAATTTGCAATTTGCAATATTTTCAAAAATAGTACAGCTTGCGGCAAAATTCTGTTTTTTGTTAAAAAAAGACATAGAGAATGATACGAAGCCAAGACATTTATTAAAACAAGTAAAAGCGTGCCAAGTTCGGATGGACCGTACTACATTTCGTCACAGTCTCATAAAATATGTCCCATATATGAATCAATAGCAGCTATATCTAGATATGGACCAACTTATGGACCACAACTCCCAGTTCCAAATTTGAGTAAAATCGGGCAATAAAGGGATTTAACACCGTAAATCAGGAGAGCAGTCCATAAGATAGCTATATATATATGGTCTTCTCTACATTATATTCAGCAAGGCTGTGTAGGAGCCTAACATTATTCACTGTCAGCAAAATCAGGCAACAAATTCGTCAGGAATGGATGAAAACCATCAATCGGGAGACCGGTTTATATATAAATAGAGTAAAATTCAAATATGGTCCAATCTGAACCATACTTGACGCGGACGTCGATGAGCTAAGCGTATCCCACTACTCTCAATTCCAGCGAATTGCAGGTTAATAAATGCGACTTTTATTGGAGATCGGTATATTCGACCGGTTTAACCAAATCTTCACATAGAGTCCGATCTAAACTATAATCGACTCGACACGAATGACGCGAATATATATGTAAACCACCTTTCATCATAATCCGCCGAAAAATTCATATTTTATGCCCCCATAGCAGTTATATCGAAATATGATCCGATTTTGATCAATTCGGCACGGATATTGAGTGGTCTAGTAAGTACTAGTCATTGTTCAAAATATTTGTGTGTTTTAACCATATATGAAAAGGATATCGAAAAGCCTAACATAAGCCACTGTGCCAAATTTCAGCGAAATCGGATTATAAATGCGCCTTTTATGGGGCCAGGATTTTGAATCGAGAGATCGGTATATATGGCAAATATATCCATATCTCAATCGATCTGGGCCAAATTGAAGAGGGCCTAACAAAACTCACTGTACCAAATTTCGGAGACTTCGAACAAAACTTTAAATCGAGAGATCGGTAGATATGACAGCTATAACCATCCGATTTGTCCCAAATTTCGGCGAAATCGGACAATAAATTTGCCTTTTATGGACCCAAGACCTTAAATCGAGATATCAGCCTATATGACAGGGGTCCAAGACCTTTTATGGGTCCAAGACCTTAAATCAAGCGATCGGGCTATATAGCAGCTATATCCAAATCTGGACCGATCTAGGTCGAATTGAAGAATGATGTGAGTGGTATAACACATCTGACTGTCTCTAATTTCAGCAAAATCGGATAATAAATGTGGTTATTATGGGCCTAAGACCTTAAATGCGCGGATCGGGCTATGTCAAAATATAGTCCGATATAGCCCATCTTCGAACTAAACCTGCCTATAGACAAAAAAAAAAGGATACGTGCAAAGTTTGAGCTCAGTAATTTAATTTTTAATGACTGTAGCATGATTTCAACAGACAGACGGACGGACGTGGCTAGACGGTCTTAGATTTTTTCGACGATCAAGAATATATATGCTTTATAGATATAGCAATGAATACTTCGATGTGTTGCAAGCGGAATAACAAAATGAATATATAATCAGTAAAGAAAGGCAAAAGTCGGGCGGCGCCGACTTTATAATACCCTACGCCTACCCTATAGATACAAATTGGAAGCTATGTCTAATTCTGAAACAATTTTGATGGACATCGCGGGATGTTTTCAGATGGGTTGTTACACAATCAGTATCACATTTCGAGCAAATATGTTCAAAATGTAATAACTACTGTTCACAAATAACAACATTATTTGCACATTACTCATTACTCTCATATACAATATATGAGAGCTATATCTAATTCTAAACCGATTTCGAGCAAACTTTTCAGATAATATGGTACTCATCGTGAAAAGTGTTGTGCAAAATTTTGGCAAAATTGGTCAAAAAATGCGATTGCAATGGCGTTAGAAATGAAAATCGGGCGATATAGATATATGACAGCTATATCTAAATATGAACCAATTTCTATGAAATTCATATTTAATGTTGAGAGTCAAGAGAAAATCCATCCTGCCATATTTCGAGAGAATCGATTAACAAATGACCATTTGATGGCAATATTACAGCAAATCGGACGAAGATATATATAGGAACTATGTCTAAATCTGAACCGATTTCGAGCAAACCTTATAGACATTGTGGAAGTCGTCGAGAAAAGCGTTGTACAAAATTTTGTGAAGATTGGTCAATAAATGCACTCGCAGTGGCTCTAGGAGTGAAAATCGGGCGATATATATATATATATGAGAGCTATATCTAAATCTGAACCGATTACCATGAAATTCACCAGTAAAATCGAGAGTCAAGAGAAAATCCTTCCTAATAAATTTCAAGAGAATCGGTTAACAAATGACCATTTTATTGCATTATTACTGCAAATCGGACGAACATATATATGGGAGCTATATTCAAATCTGAACCGATTTCTATGAAATTTACCTGTAATGTCGAGAGTCATAAGAAAAATCCTTCCTGCAGAATTTCCAGAGAATCGGCTAACAAATGACAATGTTTTTTGTAGTATTACTGCAAATCGGACGAATATATATATGGGAGCTATATCCAAATCTGAACCAATTTCAATAGGCTTCGTCTCTAGGCCGAAAAACATGCATATACCTCATTTGAAGACGATCGCATGAAAATTGCGACCTGTAGTTTGTGCACAAATTAACATGGACAAACGGACCGACAGACAGACAAACATAGAGGCCTCTAGTACCTCAAGAAGTCAAATCCGGTTTGCAAGAAGTCAAATCAAATTTAAATCTGAACCGATAGCGCCAATTTGTAATCCCCAATGACTTACACTAACAAAAAGTATCGGTGCAAAATTGCAAAAACACATGCCCATAAACATTCATTAGCGAACAGGTGCAAACTTCTCACATAGCAATGAGTGTTGTCCGATTCAAGTTTTAGCTTAATGATAAGGGGCCTCCTTTTTACAGCGACACCTCATTCCATTTCTTTCTTCTTCTCCATCCATATCTCGCCTTGGGGCATAACCACTCACTGCAGAGTTGGTATGTATGACTCATTCTGGACTTCTACTACTACCTTAAGGATTGGGCAAAGCGGTCAGAATGTGCTTTCACCAAGCAGTTGGGTTAGTGGAGTCGAGTATTTCTTTGTCATCGGATGCATTTGTAATTTTAAGACATCCAGCTTCTGAGCAGTTCCACATCTTACGTTACTTGTCAAGCCTAGAATTGTGCGAATTATGGCGTCGTTTAACGGGGGGCAACCATGTGGCCTTGCGAATCAGATAACTGCCTGCGATGGTATTTTTCTGATTTCCTCACAAAAATGCGTTGTTAGTACTTAGATAAACGTGTTGTTAAACTCAACACGATGAATCGTATGAATACTCGTACATTCATAGTCATGCTTCGTGTACCACCGCTTTTAATATCGTCTTTGTCCATGGCGGTGTTATGAGTGGGTGTAAGAGGATAATGAAAACACAGCATCAACACAACGTATGAACTCAAATCATAATTATGGTGTTGCTTTTAGATTATTTGACCAAAATTTACATAGAAAAGAAAATATTTCAATGTCGCTAATATTCAATTTCTTTCCTGAGTACTGATTTTCATATTTTTTTTTGATTTTATGAAACTTCTTTATGTTAAAAATAAAATTGCGGTTTGTGCGTTATTTTTGGCAAACACTCATCATTTCACCGCATGTAGAAGAGACACGTGAGCATTAGTATTTTCTGCTGTAATTTAAGCTCGGTTATATCGTGTTGTTATTTGGTCTTGAGGCATGGGTACTTGTGAAAGCAGATGAGGCAGTGTTTGGAGTATTTGAGAGAAAGATTCTTCGTAAAATATATGGACCAGTTTACGTTATTGGAGTATATAGGCGTTTTATGAACCAATAGCTTTATGACAACGATGGCATAGTTACACGCTTCAAAATACAAAGGCTGCTTTGGCTAGGTCATGTTGTCAAAATGCATGAAGAAACTCCAGCAAAGAAGTCTTTTAACGGCAAATACGGTGGTACACGCAAACCGGGGCGACTAAAAGCCCGATGGAAAGATCAAGTAGTGGGCGACACCTCGAAACTTTGTGTCGAGGCGCTTGGAACGCTATTCTACGCTCGGTTAGTGGAATAAATGTTCTGCCATAGCCAATTAAAGTAAAGCAAGTAATTTAAGCTCAACCGTCGCTCATATGCTTCAAAGCAATACATTAACCTACACATCAGCACCACAGCAAAATCACTTGTAGTGTTGTTGTTGTCGTAGTAGTTTGTTGTGTTTTATCTTTCGTCTGCTCGATTCTGTTGAGTGTCTAGATCCAGATACTCTGCGACAAAGGGGATGGGGTGCGTCCAGAGGGATCTGGGTCTGAGTCGAGTGGGTTTGATTTAGCAGTTAAACAGGACACGTGTGGTCACTGGTTACACATCTTCGCACTGGTAGGATCTTTGTCTCCCGATAGAGTTGGTCCACATGAAAACTGGCGCTGCATAACTTACCACAGACCGCTCATTGCTTTGTACGTGGTCAACAAGGTATCTTTGTCTGCACCCCAAGTGCTGCCAGCAAGTGACTTGAGGACCTTGTTTCTACTTTTGACCTTATCGCAAATTGCTATGGCATGTGGGGAAAATATGTAAGAGCTGTCAAATGTGAAGCCCAATATTCTGGGATACTTGATGGTTGGCATCATTTCTCCATCGACCATCACAGTCAGCTCGGTATTCACCTCACGCGTATTTGTAGTGAACAATGTGGCTGAAGATTTGGTGGCAGATATCTTCAGATTTCTTGCAGCGAAATATGAGGCAAGTTCGTTGATGTAGACGTTCAACCTATCGCAGATGTCAACAATGGGTGGGCAGCCTGATGCCATCATTCTACAATCGTCCGCATATGATTGATCTCTATGCTGTTTGGAGATTGTGGAATGGAGGATAGGTTGAGGTTAAACAGTGCCGGAGGTTGAGGTTAAACAGTGCCTCGCCTTGGGGAACTCCCTGTTTCACTCTACGGTGCTTCGACTTCTTATCACTAAATTCCACAAACGACTGCCGACCCCACAGATAATTCGCGACCCAGCGTTTCAGGCATGGCTGACCCTGTCGAATGTCTTCGATAGGTCCAGTGCCACGAGGACCGTCCAATCACATGGCCTGGGCTTATTGAAGCCACGACAAATGTGTGCGATGATGGTATGCAAAGCAGTTGTTGTGCTATGCAGTTTTCGAAATTCATGTTGATGCTCGGCGAATGGAAATTCTTCTATGGCAAGAGTAATGCCTCAAGCGTCTTTGCTACTGGTGAGAGAAAGGTGATCGGATTATACGTCTCCCCTAAACTCTGGTCCCTTTCAGGCTTTAGAATCGGGTTCACTCTGCCCATTTTCCAGACATAGGGATCTATAAGAGTGTTCAAAATTTGTTGTAGTTTTGTATATACCGTTTTGGGTATACCGTGCATCGCAAATGCGATAAATGAGGCAAATCTTTTTTGTGAATATCACGATGTTTAAATCTGATGCTGCTTACTAGCCTCAATGCATTATCGGATGTTGTCTTGTGGAGGGTAAATTTCACAAATGTTGGACCAAAATGTGTTTTCTCTCCACCTTGACATTAAATGTCAAGAAGGGGGCTGCGTTCGTATGGCCGATCTGTAGTTTGATTAAAAAATTTTCATGTGCAGAGGGACGGACAGACAGACGGACATGGGTGGATCGACTCAGAATCACTTTCTGATATAAAGCTTACTTGTAATACGTTTATATTCCTTGCTACTTGTTCCCCTGTACCACAGTAGCATTGTAGAGTATAACCACACCTTCTGTGCCCATAGGAAGAACAAATCGCAAAATTGGTCAAACAAAGAAAATTTAGAAATTTTCCTTAACTCCCACAAAAGATGGAATTTTTCTGACTTTTCAAATGATTAACATTATCTCTCCTTAGGGTGCGGCCATAAAACACTTAATGTGTGTTCTAGTTATTCCATACGAAAAAAAAAATGAACAAAAAAACCAAATAACTTTCTGCCTTAAGGTAAGGGGTGCTAATTAAGCATAGGGTTAATTATCGCAAAACAAGACAATTTTTCACATGCAGCCTTGACCATGGTTACAGTTGGGAGAATAACAATCTTGACTTTCAGCTAATGGAGAAAATGTGTTAATACATAACCCATGGTGTAGAAATGGTGTGCAAAAACTACATCTTAAGTTAAAAAGCAAAGGACCAAGAAGCTGTCCCAAATTTACTGGGGAGTAACAAATGATAATAATGATTATGATGATGATGATAAAGATGGCGACAAGAAAAATAAGCAAACAGAGCACTCATAATACCTTTTACTATCCCAGGACAGTAACGAACAACCATATATATACACACACACATACTCCATATACACACACAGCAAGCGAAGAAAACGAAAAACACCTACACCCATATGTCCATAATCACCCAGAGGTAAGCAGAACTAAGTATGGGTGTAGGTGTGTGTGTGTGGGGGGGGGGGAGTTTGTAGGTGTGAAACGACAGACTAAGGCACCAGCAACAGAACTGAAAACAACCGGATAGAGCAGAACACAGCCCAGCCCAGCCCTGGCCGACACAACGGCACACAGAGGAGCGCAGCGCAGAGCAGCGCAACACAAAACAGTGAGAGACAAGCGAAAACACACAAAAGTTGTAAATTATTTATGTCAAAAACCAAGTTTACTACTTTGCTCCGGTTTTGTTGGGCAAATACCTTGAAGATACAATGTTAACAGCTATTTGTTAACACGAGTGCTTCTCCTTAACTTGGGTAGGTAAATATTTTACAAGGAGCAAAAAGCTTTGCAACTAACTCCGGCCTTAAGCACTCTAAGAGGCTCTCAGCCGCCCATCCAGCCATCTGTCCGCGTCGTCCATATACATATATGTATATACACTTAGGCGGCTATGTTACACCTCAACACACACTCACACGCACACTCGCGTTCATGCATGCGTAAAGGATAAGTGTTTAACCTTGAAAAAAGATTAAATTATACGAGCATTACTTTTGGTTAAACACACACTTCAAAAGCATTACCACTATGTGAGGTGTGAGATTTTATTTTTGTTTTCTTCATTTATTTGGCTTTTTTTTCGTTTTTTCTCTGTTGAACAAGGCCTCAAGCTTAAAATGACTTAACAAGAAGTAGAGGATATTTCAAGCTTAACGGAACAACACACAGCCATATGTATTTTTTGATAGGTAATAACCTACAAACAAGCGCTCACACTTCACACTCACTGCCATATGTCCAGCTGGCCTTGGTTTTTGAGGAGTCGAAATTCGTTTAAATAAATCAAGTTGAAAATATGGCATATGTATGGCCCTACCAATATGATTTATACTATATGCCGTATTGTGGTTTTTGTAACGGGTGTTTTATTTCTGTTTGCTGAGAAAAATCTCATATTCTTTTCTTTTTGCTATCATCTTGAATGTCCTGTCATATTGCTCACATGATGCGTTAATATTAATCATACGCCTCTCAGTTGTGGGCCAATGTCAAAAACTGATGTTGGCTGGCATTCAACAGCATGGTCATTCGATTTAGATTAGTTATATATTGTCTGACATACTATTATTTGTTTAATTTTTGATATGGATGGAAGACCTGTCCTTGCTGTATCCAAGTTATGTTTATTTTGTCTTGTCTTCATTATTTGTGTAGCAATATTTCCTTTCATCAGATAACCTTGATTTGTGATTTGTGACAGTTGGTAACAGCCGTAATCAAATTTTATTGCCAAAATTATAATAAAGTTAGTTAGTATATGTTTTAAATCAGTCCGCCGGGAGCAATAACCGTCAAAACTCCAAAATTAAGCTATATTTGTAATTTTTTTTCTTAAGGGAAGAGATTGAAGCCTTAGTGGATGTAGTTGAAATTTGTATTATATTGTGAAAGAAATTTAAAATTCTAATTATTACGTAACCACTGCAATGGAATGCTAGGGTATAGATACAGGGCTCTTTATAATGCTTACAAGCTGAAGCGTGATGGTGTAATTGCATTATATTTGCCGGAAAATCACCACCGGCTATTGTTGGCGAACTCAAACACCACAAAGTGAACAAAATGTTTGTGTATCGCATCATTAATGGTATAAATAATACTGGTAGCGTTGCCAAACGCCAAACGTGGTGGTCCAAAACAAAATTGGAACAAAACCTTAAATGGTCGGCTTGTGAAGGCTCGAATTCAACGAAATCCATGCTTTAGTGGCAATCAAATGATGGGGCAAACAAAAATGATGCAACATATTTTCCAAAGTCTGACACCGAAGCAAAAAGAGTTATGCTTGTAAAAACAAAGGAGTTGCTACGTTTGCGAGAACATGGTGATTTTCCGAACATCGTGTCCTGAGGAGAAAAATTCACCACCATGGATTCTGCAAAAAACTTTACAAAAAATTCTGGCAAACCAGCTTCTAGGGAACCAACCAGGGTAATTGAGAGATCTATATGGGAAATATATTGGGTTATATACCGATTATATACCGTAACAGAACGCTTCGTGCAAAATTTCACGCTAAACGAACAAAAATTGCGGCTTCCAGGGGCTCAAGAAGACATGTCGGGAGAACGGTTTATATGGGAGCTATATCAGGTCATACTACGATTTAGACCGTACTTGGTACTTGGCAAAATTGTGGTCGCAACAGAACGCTGAATGCAAATTTTCAGCAATATAATTGAATCAATATAATTTAATGTTTGAAGATCAATTCATGCAAATGTTGACCGTGACTGCGCTTCAAATGGTCCATCTCTATAGTCCAATTTTGGCATACTCTTTCCAACATCTCGGCCGGTATCTTATGAATAAATGCTTCAATGTTGTCTTCCAAATCCATCAATTGAAGCGGGCTTGTCTGTATAGAAATGAGCTTAAACATAGCCCCACAAAAATTGTCTAAAGGCGTTTAATCGCACGATCTAGGCCAATTGACCGGTCCCGAATGTGAAATAAAATGTCCAACTCGCCTCTCAATAAGACCAAGACATGTGGCACCGACTTGTTGAAACCACATGTCATGGAAGTCAAGATCTTACTTTTTGAGCAAAAAACAAGTAAAAGGCGTTAAGTTCGCCAGGGCCGAACTTTACATTCCCACCACCTCTGGTATATATGTTAACTACCTTTCATCAAAATCCAGTGAAAATTGCATACCTTATATCCCATAGCAGTTATATTGAAATATGATCCGATTTGGACCAAATACTAATAAGTACCAGTTATTGTTCAATTATGTATAACAAAATTTTGGTCTTTTTAGTAGCTATATCTAAAAATAAACCGATCTGAACCATATACAACATGGATGTCGAAAAGCCTAACATAAGTCAATGTGTCAAATTTCAGTTAAATCCGATTATAAATGCGCCTTTTTTGGGACCAAGACTTTAAATCGAGATATCGGTCCATATGGCAGCTATATGCAAATCTTGATCGATCTAAACCAAATTGTTAACTCAACTATCTATCCCAAAATTAGGCATCATCGGACAATAAATTGCGCCTTTTATGGGCCCAAAATATTAAATCGAGAGATTGGTCTATTTGGCGGCTATATCCAAATCTTGACAGATCTGTGCCATAATGCAAAACTATGTCAAGGGGTTTAACTTAACTCAATGTCCCAAATTTCGGCGAAATCGGACAATAAATGCGCCTTTTATGGGCCAAGACCCCAAAACTGGAGGAACGGTCTATATGGCAGCTATATCCAAATCTGGACCGAACTGAGCCAAACTGATGAAGGATGTCAAGGGGCCTAACACAACTGACTGTCCCAAATTTCAGCAAAATCGGATAATAAATGTGGCTTTTATGAGCCTAAGACCCTATATCGGAGGATCAGTCTATATGGCAGCTATATCCAAACCTGAACCGATTTCAGCAAAATTAACGAAGGATGTCGAAGGGCCTAACACAACTCACTGTCCCAAATTTCAGCTAAATCGGATAATAAATGTGGCTTTCATGGGCCTAAGACCCTAAATTGGAGCATCGGTCTATATGGCAGCTATATCCAAATCTAGACCGATCTGAGCCAAACTGACGAAGGATGTCAAAGGGCCTAACACAACTCACTGTCCCAAATTTCAGCAAAATCAGATAATAAATGTGGCTTTTATGGGCATAAGACCCTAAATCGAAGGATCAGTCTATATGGGGGCTATATGAAGATATAGTCCGATATAGCCCATCTTCGAACTTAACCTGCTTATGGACAAAAAGAGAATCTGTGCAAAGCTTCAGTTCAATATCTCTATTTTTGAAGACTGTAGCGTGATTTCCAGACGGACAGACGGACGGACATATCTAGATGGTTTTAGATTTTTACGCTGATCAAGAATATATATACTTTATAGGGTCGGAAATGGATATTTCAATGTGTTGCAAACGGAATGACAAAATGAATATACCCCCATCCTTCGGAGGTGGGTATAAAAAAGTTGGATATCATCTCATGCTAGTGCCCATCATTCACAGTTACGTTACGATTCGCATCATCTTTGAAGAAGTACGGTCCAATGATGCCACCCGCCCATAAAATGCACCAAACTGCGCCCTTTTCTTTTGCAATGCTTCTGGCTAATATTCACTCCAACATCACCAATTCTGCTCATTTTCGTATTTATTTATGCTTCGTCGCTGAACACAATTTATCGATTAAAAGTGTATCTTCGGACAACTTTCCAAGAGCCCTATCAACAAAAAGTCTGCGCTGCGGTATGTCGTTCGGCTTCAATTCATGCACCAGCTGTATTATGAAAGGCTTCACATCTAAATCCTTCCGCAACATTTTCCACGTTATTGACTAACAGAGGCCCAATTGCTGCGTACGGCGACGAATCGAAAATTGATGGTCATTATTAAGACTGGCCGATACAGCTGAGGTATTTTGTTCAGTACGTGTTGGTAAGTTTAATGTCCAACAATGTAAATTTAGTGCGAAATTTATTCACAATAGCCCGAATAGCCGCTTCAGTGGGTCGATTAAACTGACCATTAAATAGAAGAAGAGCTCTATTTGAATTTTGATAATAAAGATCAATAATTTGTAAGCGTTTTTCGTTTGTAAGACGATTTATGATTAAATTATAAAAATAAAACCCGAAACGTGCGTGAGGTGTTTTAAACCAGTGTTGCCAAACAGGTTATAGCTGAAAAATTACCCTTTATTTCGCTGGAATATCATAAGCGGTTATTATTGGCGAACGCAAACACCTCAAAGTCAACAAAATGTTTGTGTGTCGCACATTTATCGATCTCGCAATAAGTGAGATGCAAGGAGAGAAATCACCTATGATGGAAGAAGACCTGAATAGGGAGCTCGGCGTGCGAGAGCGATCTAGTAAAAGTGTTTGAGAGATATGGCGAATGAAGGGTTCGATATTGCAATCAGTCAGGCGAATGCGCGGACTTTGCGTGTCTAACATAGCCTGAATCGATCAATAGCTTGATACCGCTCCCATATAAATCATTCTTCCGAAATTGCTTCTAGAGCCCCTACAAGGCGCAATTCTTATCCGAATGACCTGAAATATTACACAATGACTTCTAGAATGTTCGGCATTCATTTATGGTCCGAATCGGACTATAACTTGATATAGCTGCAATAGCATAACAGTTCTTATTCAAAATTCTTTGTTTGCCCAAAAAGAGGTACTCGACAAATGCGATCCATGGTGGAGGGTATATAAGATTCACCCCGGCCGAACTTAGCACGCTCTTACTTGTTTTATTTTGTTGACATTACCAATTTTTGAATTAAAAACAAAAAAACCATTTATTCATGTGAATATGTGGCTCCTGCTCCAGCACTTTAGTATTCAATTCAATTTCAATGTTATGTTTATATCAAAGCTTGACCAATCTTATACAAACAGTGAACATGAGTAAGACTCGTTAAATGTTTAATGGCCGGCCTGTTACCCATTTTGGTTATTACTCCAAATTACAAAACCATGTGCCAAAGTATATGCCTAATATACAGAAAAGCTACACTCCATTAAAGCGGACAGGATTCAATTTTAATTAGTCGTGCCCTCAAAAAGCCTAGAGCTTTGAACACTATACAAAGAAAGGATGGACAAAAAATGCTGTGTAGTAAAAGGGGATAGGAGCTAGGGGCTGTTGTTTGGTCAGCCGACATTTGGGGTGTATATTTATATGGTATTCTGCAACAACATCAAATATTCCATTATAAAAGATCTAAAACAACCCTTTGGTCGAGTCATGGTCCCCAAATACGAAACGATTCAATTACCCATAAGATATTTACATGGGCTCATTTGGCAAATGTTCACCAAAACATCCCAGAAGACATTTTCTGGGGTTATGTTGCTGTGGTGTTGGCAGTCACCAGTCTAGCCCAACAAGCGAACAACCTAACAGGCTGCCAGCCCATTCAACTGCCAAATATGTGTTCGAGCGACCATATATACAATACGTAGCAACGTACATATACGTACTACAATAATAAATACATTTAAAATGAATTTAAATATGCATAAGTAAGAAAACACAGCAAACCAACGGTAACACCATTAAACCAACAACGGCAAACCAGTAAACGGAAAACTGAAAACTGAAAACCTCAGTTGTAACCAATTATATAGGAACTTAACCGCTGGGCCCAGAGCAGCAGACAAACGCGCGCGTAAGCACCACCCCCCATACGGCAACCAATCTACCAGGCTGGCTAACTGCAAAGCCTCAAGCCAGCCCTAGCCTTCAGGCATCCCTGTAGTTGGACAAAACGTGCCATCTCTTAAACGCAGCTAATTTAAAGGTCTCACTCAGGTGAAATGTCAGAGCAAAGCAGAGGGTTAAGTTTTCATTTCTTACTGTGCATTTTAAATTATTTAATCGGTTTTGTATAATTTCACCTTTAAGAGTCTTAACCGAATATCATGCAAAATGTATATTTTCATACATATAAAATCCTTGTTTGATCAACACAAATCCTCTCTTTTTTGCTCTCTGGCCCACACCACCAAGGACCCGAAGGCCTTAAGATACAACACTGACATTCCTTTTCAATAGCCCGGGCCATGTGAAATGCTTTAAAACAAGCATACACATGAAGAAATTCTCACAATTCTCATATATTGCATACTCATACATACAAACGGTTTCAGTGGCTTTACTATCATATTTCTACAACAACATGCACGAGTGTGTACATGTGACATGTGAACATCTTGAGCATTCGCACACACACACACACACACTGACATACTACATCATTGAAGCAAATATGCATGATATTCGTTTATCATTCCTTGTGTTGAATTTTTTAACATATTTTCCAAGAAAGCAGCAGCAGCAGCAGCAGAGTTTTCATGTGCTCAACAAAAGGCAATATTGCATTCTTAATGCAGGGAAATTTTTTCAAAATTAATTTTATATAAATTCAAGTGCAGATATGGCAGACCGAGAATAAATGTTTCATATTAATATTGCCCAGGAGGCTTAAATCAAATCTATTGCAAGACACAAAGAGAATATTTTAATATTTTTTATTTTACGTGTAACAAAAGCGAAATAAAATGGAAAATATTAATTTTGGGAAGGGATTATTTTAAAGTAGCTCTTCAATGTCAAATTAGGAAAAAAATGTTGCCAGCAGAAACAAGCAAAAGAAAGGCAGAAGCGGATGTACGTGGAACTACAAACAGCTGGAATTGGAGATGAGGTTAAATAGAGATGTATTTAAAACCTATCAAATAAAATATTGTCATGGCTTTAAAATTGTCTCTATAACAGTCCTGCAAATCAACAAGTAACTAGTAAGGGAAGGCAAAAGTCGGGCGGAGCCGACTATATAATACCCTACACCACCTAGTGAATGTAGTACTTTTTATACCCTCCACCATAGGATGGGGGGTATACTAATTTCGTCATTCTGTTTGTAACTACTCGAAATATTCATCTGAGACCCCATAAAGTATATATATTCTTGATCGTAGCGAAATTTTATGTCGATCTAGCCATGTCCGTCCGTCCGTCCGTCCGTCTGTCTGTCGAAAGCACGTTAACTTCCGAAGGAGTAGAGCTAGCCGCTTGAAATTTTGCACAAATACTTCTTATCAGTGTAGGTCGGTTGGTATTGTAAATGGGCCATATCAGTCCATGTTTTGATATAGCTGCCATATAAACCGATCTTGGGTCTTGACTTCTTGAGCCTCTAGAGTGCGCAATTCTTATCCGATTGGAATGAAATTTTGCACGACGCATTTTGTTATGATATCCAACAACTGTGCCAAGTATGGTTTAAATCGGTTCATAACCTGATATAGCTGCCATATAAACCGATCTGAGGTTTTGACTTCTTTAGCCTCTAGAGGGCGCGATTATCGTCCGATTTGACTAAAATTTTGCACGTAGTGTTTTGGTATTACTTTCAAAAACGGTGCTAAGTATGGTTCAAATCGGTTCATAATCTGGTATAGCTGTCATATAAACCGATCTGGGGTCTTGACTTCTTGAACCTCTAGAGGGCGCAATTCTCATCCGATTTGGTTGAAATTTTGAACAAGGGCTTCTCTCATGACCTTCAACATACGTGTTTATTATGGTCTGAATCGATCAATAGCTTGATACAGCTCCCATATAAACCTATCTCCTGATTTTGCTTCTTGAGCCCCTACAAGGCGCAATTCTTGTCCGAATGAACTGAAATATTACACAATGACTTCTACAATGTCAATCAGCATTCATTTATGGTCCGAATCGGACTATAACTTGATATAGCTCCAATAGGATAACAGTTCTTATTCAATATTCTATGTTTGTCTAAAAAGAGATACCGCTCATAGAACTCGACAAATGCGATCAATGGTGGAGGGTATATAAGATTCGGCCCGGCCGAACTTAGCACGCTCTTACTTGTTATATGTAGTACTTATCTCGAAATCTAGTCAGACTTTAATTTGGATACCTATTGAAATAGCAATTTAGAACCTTCAAAGATTTTCCTACCATAGGACAAAAGATTTGGATTTCCACATCTTTAAAATATGGGATAAAAGACTATTTGGGAGTTATATCGAAACCTGTGCCAATTTTATTGACACACACTGGGTAATGAAATAGAATATCTCACGCCCTATGTTGTAGAGATGTGACCAAAATTGTGGATTTTAATGCCTTAAAAGTCCATATCGGATGAAATATAAACATTGGAGATATATCCAAATTAGGACCGATTATAATGAAATTTGGCGCCCGTATTGGAACGTTAATTTAAACGTCTCATGCAAAATCGGACAAAATTTGAGGATTCTACAGCCTTAAAAGGCCATATGGGATAAACGATATATATGGGAGCTATATCTAAATCGGAACCGATTTTT
Organism: Stomoxys calcitrans; assembly: GCF_963082655.1. Classification (NCBI taxonomy): domain Eukaryota; kingdom Metazoa; phylum Arthropoda; class Insecta; order Diptera; family Muscidae; genus Stomoxys; species Stomoxys calcitrans. The sequence continues at coordinate 203,746,365 of NC_081553.1, forward strand.
ATGAAATTTTGCACACACATGAGGATGTTAAATAAAACACCCCATGCAACATATTGTATAGATCGAACAAAAATTGTGGCTTCTGCAGCTTTAAAAGGCCATCTCGGATGAAAGATATGTAAGGGAGCTACATCTTAATCTCAACCGATTTTTATGAAATTTTGCACACAAATGCAGACGTCAAATAAAGCAACTCATGCAAAATTTTGTAAAGGTCGGACCAAAATTGTGGCTTCTACATCCTTAATAGTTCAAATCTGATGAAAGATATATATGGGAGCTATATCTAAATCTAAACCGATTTTGATGAAATTTCCCAGATATGTTAATAGCAGTGAAAAAACAGTCCTTGCCTAATTTTGATCAGATCGGTTGAAAATTGTAGCTACTACGGCCATTTAAGTGCAAATCAGGCGATACATATATATGGGAGCTATATCTAAATCTGGACCGATTTCTATGAAATTTTGCACACATATGGGGAAGTCAAATAAAACAACCCGTGCCAAATTTTGTAAAGATCGGTGGAAAATTGTGGCTTCTACAGCTTCAATAGGTCAAATCGGATGAAAGTTATATATGGGAGCTATATCTAAATCTGAACCAATTTCAATGAAATTTGGCACTCATATTGGGACGTCAAAAAAAAACTTTGAAAAACTTTTCTTATTAGGAAAACAGAGGATAAAAGAAAGAATTGCCATGCTGTTGGAGATATATCATGTTATGGTCCGATTCGGACCACAATTTCAGCCAATTCGAACAAGAATTGCGCCTTTTAGGGGCTCAAGAAGTAAAATAGGGAGATCGGTTTATATGTGAGCTGTATCTGGCTATAAACCGATTCACACCATATTTGACACGTATGTTGACGGTCATGAGAGAAGGCGCTGTAGAAAGTTTCTGCCAAATCGGATGAAAATTTCGCCCTCTAGAGGCTCAAGAAGTCAAGATCCCAGATCGATTTTTATGGCAGCTATATCGGGTTATGGACCTATTTAAACCACACTTAGCACACTTGTTGGAAGTCATAACAAGGCACGTAATGCAAAACTTCAGCTATATCGGATAAGAATTGCGCCCTCTAGTGGCTCAAGAAGTCAAGATCCAAGATCGATTTATATGGCAGCTATATCAGGGTATAGACCGATTTGAACCATACTTAGCGCAGTTGTTGAAAGTCATAACGAAAAACGTCATGCACGTCAATTGCGTCCTCTAGAGATCTCAAGAAGTCTATATCCAAGATCGGTTTATCGGGCAGCTATATAAAAACATGGACCGAAATGGCCCATTTAGTGGTGGGTATACAAAACCACATATTTGCTTAAAGGTTAAAAATTATGTGCAAAATGCTTTAAATGGAACAAACTACATTTAGTCTATAGGTCAATTGTTTGAAATGTTCTTTTCCAAACGGCAACTCTTTTACATTTTAATACTCCCATTGAGGCACGTATGTACATTTGGACATTTGCCTGTACTCAGTCATACTTGTTAATGCTTTTACCCATGCCCACCAGGGATCACTGAATAAACTTGTCTATATGTAGCACAGTGAAAGAGTTTTTAGGTAAATGTGAACTGATGTTGGTGGGAGGCTATTCAAATAAAGTACTCCTCATGCTAAGCCCACTCTTTAGTTAAAATATATATTTTTTTAAAACATTTTCAAATCATATGCAAGACCTTCGGGTTTCCACTAAAATCCATCCTCAATTCATTTTATCACAATTAAGCATTAATAAAACTTTTAATAAAAATTAGTTTAAAGTAGTCTTCCATCAAAATGATATCTAAAAGTTAAGTAAAAAGGCAAAAAAAAAGATCGACCGGGCCGAACTTTGGATACACATCGTTAGCGCTACTTACAAAATTCTTAATTGTTTTTCACGCCACGCTCCTAAGTTGGTTCATGTCTGGTATGGTGTCTCCACCTAAGGGTCTGTATCTGTTTGACGCGAAAGCCTGGCAACGGCAAAGGAAATGCTACAATGTGTCATTATCTTGCCCGCATGCCCTACACATGCTATCACTTGAGCCCGTAGTCCTTTGTGTCCCGTTATGATACCGAAAACTATAATGACCTCCTTCTTGCTTCCTTTCAGTAATCGCCTCGTTTTCTCATTATCTGGATCTCCCCATTCTTCAACATTCAATTCATTGATGGTCCGAATCGGGTTATAACTTGATAAGCTCCAACAGCATAACAATTCTTATCCAATATTCAATGTTTGCCCAAAAAGAGATACCGCGCAAAGAACTCGACAAATGCAATCCATGGTGTAGGGTGTATAAGATTCGGCCCGACCGAACTTAACACGCTCTTACTTGTTAAAGACTGTATCGTGATTTCGACAAGCAGGCGGACAGACCCACGAACATAGCTACATCGTCTTAGATGATTACGACGATCAAGAATACATAAAACCAGTAAGGAAGGGCAAAAGTCGGGCGGTGCCGACTGTATAATACCCTACACCTACCCTAAGTACAATGTGGGTGCTATATCCAATTCTGGACTAATTTTGATGGATCTCGACGGATATTTTCAGATGGGTTATTAAACAATCCGTATGAAATTTCGAGCAAATATGTTCAAACTGTAATACCTACGGTTGAAAAATGACAATATTAATGCAAATTACCCAAAATCTGACGAACATATATATGGGAGCTATATCTTAATCTGAATCGATTAAGAGCAAACTTCTCAGATATTGTAGTAGTAGTCGATGAGACCGTTGTGCAAAATTTTGGCAAGATTGGTCAAAAAATGAGATTGCAATGCGTCCAGAAGTGAAAATCGGGCGATATACATATATGACAGCTATATCTGAATCTGAACCGATTTCCATTAAATTCAACAGTAACGTCGAGAGTAAAGAGAAAATCCATTCTTCCAAATTTCAAGAGAATCTGTTAACAAATGACCATTTTATTGCAGTATTTACTGCAAATCGGACGAACATATATATGAGAGCTATATTCAAATATGAAAACGATTTCAATGAAACTCATTCGTAATGTCGGGAGTCATAAAAAAATTCTTCCTGCCAAATTTCGAGAAAATCGAGAAATAAATAAGCATTTTATTGCAGTATTACTGCAAATCAGACGAACATATATATGGGAGCTATATCCAAATCTGAACCGATTTTTTCCAATTTCAATAGGCTTCGCCTTTAGGCCGAAAAACGTGTCCATACCAAATTTGAAGACGATCGGAAGAAAATTGTGACCTGTAGTTTGTACACAAATTAACATGGACAGACGGACAGACAGACAGACAGATGGACAGACAGACAGACAGACGGACAGACGGACAGACAGACAGACGGACAGACAGACAGACGGACAGACAGACAGACGGACAGACAGACGGACAGACAGACGGACAGACAGACAGACGGACAGACAGACAGACGGACAGACAGACAGACGGACAGACAGACGGACAGACAGACGGACAGACAGACGGACAGACAGACGGACAGACAGACGGACAGACAGACGGACAGACAGACGGACAGACAGACGGACAGACAGACGGACAGACAGACGGACAGACAGACGGACAGACAGACGGACAGACAGACGGACAGACAGACGGACAGACAGACGGACAGACAGACGGACAGACAGACGGACAGACAGACAGACGGACGGACAGACAGACGGACAGACAGACGGACAGACAGACAGATGGACAGACGGACAGACAGACGGACAGACAGACAGACGGACAGACAGACAGACGGACAGACAGACAGACGGACAGACAGACGGGCAGACAGACGGACAGACAGACGGACAGACAGACGGACAGACAGACGGACAGACAGACGGACAGACGGACAGACAGACAGACAGACAGACAGACAGACGGGCAGACAGATAGACGGGCAGACAGATAGACGGACAGACAGACGGACAAACAGACGGACAGACAGAGAGACGGACATAGCTAAATCGAATCAGAAAGTGATTCTGAGTCGATCGGTACACTTATCAATGGGTCTATCTCTCTTCCTTTCGGGTGTTACAAACTAATTCACTAAGTTATATAAGTACCACAGTAGTGGTGTAGGGTATAATTATAGGATCGCAAATGGATATTTCGATGTGTTACCAACGGAATAACTATAATTACTTTTTGGGCAACCCAATAGTTTAGCATTTCCCCATCCAAAGGTTGTGTGTATAAAAAGATAAATTGAATTCAAAGAAGAGTTTTATTTTAAGAATAAACAAGTAAAAGCGTGCTAAGTTCGGCCGGGCCGAATCTTATATACCCTCCACCATGGATCGCATTTGTCGAGTTCTTTTCCCGGCATCTCTTCTTAGGCAAAAAAAAGGATATAAGAAAAGATTTGCTCTGCTATTAGAGCGATAACAATATATGGTCCAGTTTGGACCACAATTAAAATATATGTTGAAGACCTGTGTAAAATGTCAGCCAATTCGAATAAGAATTGCGCCCTTTGTGGGCTCAAGAAGTAAAATAGAGAGATCGATTTATATGGGAGCTGTATCGGCCTATAGACCGATTCAGACCATAATAAACACGTATGTTAATGGTCATGAGAGAATCCGACGTACAAAATTTCAGGCAAATCGGATAATAATTGCGACCTCTAGAGGTTTAAGAAGTCAAGATCCCAGATCGGTTTATATGACAGCTATATAAGGTTATAGACCGATTTGAACCATACTTGGCACAGTTATTGGATGTAATAACAAAACACGTCGTGCAAAATTTCATTCCAATCGGATAAGAATTGGGCCCTCTAGAGGCTCAAGAAGTCAAGTCCCAAGATCGGTTTATATGGCAGCTATATCAGGTTATGGACCGATTTGAACCATACGTGGCACACTTGTTGGATATCATAACAAAACACGTCGAGCAAAAGTTCATTCCAATCGGATAAGAATTGCGCACTCTAGAGGCTCAAGAAGTCAAGACCCTAGATCGGTTTATATGACAGCTATGTCAGGTTATGGACCGATTTGAACTATACTTGGCACAGTTGTTGCATATCATAATAAAACACATGGTGCAAAATTTCATTCCAATCGGATAAGAATTGCGCCCTCTAGAGGCTCAAGAAGTCAAGTCCCAAGATCGGTTTATATGGCAGCTATATCAGGTTATGAACCGATTTGAACCATACTTGGCACACTTGTTGGATATCATAACAAAACACGTCGTGCTAAATTTCATTCCAATCGGATAAGAATTGCGCACTCTAGAGGCTCAAGAAGTCGAGACCCAAGATCGGTTATATGGCAGCTATATCAAAACATAGACCGATATGACCCATTTACCATACCAACCGACCTACACTAATAAAAAGTATTTGTGCAAAATTTCAAGCGGCTAGTTTTACTCCTTCGGAAGTTAGCGTGCTTTCGACAGACAGACGGACGGACGGACAGACGGACGGACATGGCTAGATAGACATAAAATTTCACGACGATCAAGAATATATATACTTTATGGGGTCTCAGACGAATATTTCGAGTAGTTACAAACAGAATGACGAAATTAGTATACCCCCCATCTTATGGTGGAGGGTATAAAAAAAACAAATTTTTAATAAATGTTTGTATTACAGCTGCCCTAAAAACTTAATTTTCATCTTCCTTCCTTATTTGCCTCGAAAATTTTATGCCAACACAAACACAAACATCAAATAATTTATTAATTTTTCATTTAAAAATTTATTGATAACGAAGCAATTACCTCAGCTCACTTCCTATTGGGTTGCCCAAAAAGTAATTGCGGATTTTTTTAAAGAAAGTAAATGCATTTTTAATAAAACTTAGAATGAACTTTAATCAAATATATAATTGCCATTTTGTTCGATAACCTTTTGCCATCTTCCTGGCAAATTTAGTATTCCACGCTTATAGAACTTCTGGCCTTTATCTGCAAAAAACTGAACCAAGTGTGATTTTATAGCCTCATCATTGCCGAAAGTTTTGCCATTTAAGGAGTTCTGCAAAGATCGAAATAAATGGTAGTCTGATGGTGCAAGGTCAGGGCTATATGGTAGATGCATCAAAAGTTCCCAGCCAAGCTCACTCAGTTTTTGGCGAGTGACCAAAGATGTGTGCGTTCTAGCGTTGTCCTGGTGGAATATGACACCTTTACGATTGACCAATTCTGGTCGCTTCTCCTTGATGGCTGTATTCAATTTGTCCAATTGTTGACAGTAAACATCCGAATTAATCGTTTGGTTCCTTGGAAGCAGCTCAAAATATACCACACCCTTCCAATCCCACCAAACAGACAATATAACCTTCTTTTGGTGGATATCAGCCTTTGAAGTGGTTTGAGCTGGTTCACCATGCTTGGACCATGATCGTTTTCGACTAACGTTCTTGTAAACAATCCATTTTTCATCTCCAGTTATAATTCGTTTTAAAAATTCATTGCGTTTAAGGTGCATATCACAAGCGTTGATTCGGTTTGTTAAATGAATTTCTTTCAATACATGTGGTACCCAAATATCAAGCTTTTTCACCAGTCCAAAACTTTTTATGTGATAATGAACGGTTGATTTTGGTATATTTAACTTCTCTCCTATCTCACGCTCAGTTACATGACGATCCAATTCGATTAATGCTTAAAATTTGCTTAAAATTTGTCAACGCCGACTATATGAAAAATCCGCAATTACTTTTTGGGCAACCCAATAGTTTACCCATATTATTTTACAGGAAATATTTTCAAAAGCAATTTCTAAAAGGCAATCAATTGTGGTACTTTGAACTTTTCACCCTAACCTCGTCATACAGTTAATAAAACGAATATGCAAGTGCTCTTTTTAGAACAATGCAAAAGTAGCATTCTCCTCAAGAAAGGGAGAGCGAAGGGTTATTTGTGTGTTAACCCTTTTGTTTAAACAGTTAACACCATCTTATAAAATTCTAGACATTGTAGACCTTCAAGGGTCCCAGTCAAAGGACGAAGTGAAGCCTTAGAAGAATGCACAAACAAAGCCTTTCAACCGCTACCCAGCACCCCTCCCCCACAAAGAAGTAGATGTCTGTGGTTAGTTTTTCGAAGGTTTTCACAGTCAAGTTAAAAGAATCCAAGCAGAGTCAAGGCAAGTCAGGCCAAATAAAGAAAACAAAAAAAAAAAAAAAACGCACACAACAACAAGAGAAAAACAGAGAAAACTTTATAATTGTCTGCCCTGGGGAAATTTGTTTAGATTTTAAATTGTTGATGTTTTGTGGCAAAGTTTGCTCACCAACCGACAGCAACAGCAGCAGCAGGAGCATTGTCAGACTGCTGTTCCCCTTTGTGTGTGCGGGTGGGTAAGTAAAGCATAGCCTTTTGGTGTGTTCTTGGTATTTTGAAAAGGATAAAATATTTAACTTTTGTTAAAATGCATTTAGAATTTTTACGGAATTTATTTTAGTTTTGTAACTTAATTAAACCAGTAAGAAATGTATTATTTACATATAATGGTGAACTCAAAATTTCTTTATAAATGTTGTGGCTCCATGTGAAAAGGCGAAATAGAAGTTTAGATACAAGTCGAAAGCTATTTATAATTTCTTTTTATCTTTATGGCTACATTACAGTTTTCGGACTCATTGTATGTATATAGGGGTAAATTACAAAACTGAGAAAAAAATATATGGTAAAAAATGATTTGAAGTTTTTAGAGCTTTCAATTATTAATTGCATTTCCGTAGTATACTTTAAAGGATATTAGGGTGAAGGATTACATTGCTCATTTATTTTAAACAGCAGCGACAACGTCATTACATTTAAATTACATTAAAAAACAAACATGAAAAGAAGCTGTGGAAAACCAACACCAAACAAGAAAGAGCGGGCTAAGTTCGGTTGGACAGAATCTTATATACCCTCCAACGTGGATCGCATTTGTCGAGTTCTTTGAGCGGTATCTCCTTTAAGGCAAACAAGGAACAAAGGATAAGAATTGTTATACAAATGGAGCTACATCAAGTTTTAGTCCGATTCGGAGCCTGAATGAATTGAATGTTGAAGACCATAGTAGTAGCCATTGCGTAATATTGGATGCCCAAAAAGTAATTGCGGATTTTTTAAAAGAAAGTAAATGCATTTTTAATAAAACTTTGAATGAACCTTAATCAAATATACTTTTTTTACACTTTTTTTCTAAAGCAAGCTAAAAGTAACAGCTGATAACTGACAGAAGAAGAAAGCTGTGAAAAAATTTGTCAACGCCGACTACATGAAAAATCCGCAATTACTTTTTGGGCAACCAAATATTTCACTCCATTGGCATAAGAATTGCGGCTTATGGAGGCTCCAGAAGCAAAACTGGGAGATCGGCTTATATGGAAGCTGTATCAGGCTATAGATCGACTCAGACAATATTATACACGTATGTTGAAGGTCATGGGAGAGCCATTATACAAAATTTCAGGCAAATCGGATAAAAATTGTGCCCTCTAGAGGCTTAAGAAGTCAAGATCCCAGATCGGTATATATGGCAGCTATATCAAGTTATGAACCGATTAATACCATACTTAGCACAGTTGTTGGAAATCATAACAAAACATTTAAGGCAAAATTTCAGCCAAATCAGATGACAGTTGCGCCCTCTAGTGGTTCCAGAAATCAAGATCCAAGATCGGTTTATATGGCTGCTATATCAGGTTATGAACCGATTAAAACCATACTTAGCACAGTTGTTGGAAGTCATAATAAAACACTTCGTGCTAAATTTAAGCCAAATCAGATGACAGTTGCGCCCTCTAGTGGTTCAGGAAATCAAGATCTAAGATCGGTTTATATGGCAGCTATATCAGGTTATGAACCGATTAAAACCATACTTAGCACAGTTGTTGGAAGTCACTTGGAAACACTTTGTGCAAAATTTCGGCCAATCGAATAAGAATTAAGCCCTCTAGAGGCTTCAGAAGTCAAAGTCCTACATCGGTTTAGTTGGCAGCTATATCAAATCTTGGGCCGATATGGCCCATTTATAATTCTAGCCGACCTATGATAAGAAGTATATGTGCAAAATTTCAGGCGGCTAGCTTTACTTCTTCTAAGGTCAGCGTGATTTCGGTAGACAGACGGACGGACAGACAGACGGATGTACATGGCTAGATCGACTTAAAATGTCATGACAATCAAGAATGTATTGGGTTGCCCAAAAAGTAATTGCGGATTTTTCATATATTCGGCGTTGACAAATTTTTTCACAGCTTGTGACTTGTAATTGCATTCTTTCTTCTGTTAGTTATCAGCTGTTACTTTTAGCTTGCTTTAGAAAAAAAGTGTAAACAAAGTATATTTGATTAAAGTTCATTCTAAGTTTTATTAAGAATGCATTTACTTTCTTTAAAAAAATCCGCAATTACTTTTTGGGCAACCCATTATATAGTTTATGGGATCATAGACGAATATTTCGAGATGTTACAAACGGAATGACGAAATTAGTATACCCCCGTCCTATGGTGGATGCTATAAAAAGCCTTGCCAAGTGTCGGTCGGCCCGAACTTTGGATATCCACCACCTTGGATATATGTAAATATAAACCTCATTACGTCGAGTCCGGTGGAAAATACGCTATTAATGAAAACTTGGATTTATACCATTCTAGCTGACCCGGGCCCGCTCCGCTGCACCTTCTTTTACTTTATATGGAACAAAAGTTTCCTTGGAATATTTATTTTCGACAATTAAAGATCTTTTAGTGAAATACCATGCTACGAAAATAGTATATCGCTTGACTAACAGTTTAACTATATAACTGCCTTTGTCCGATTCCCATATGATCTTTATTGGACTACGAATTTAAATTTGAATGTAAGGTGTACTCCCAGATACATGGCCCTGAAAGAATATCAGCATCGTGCTCTTCTCTCAAATACCATTTCTTTAAACCCCATATTGCCATTGGCGTAAGAGGAGTTTACAGGATGAGGCGTCCCCCAAACACATGGCCCCAAAAAAGGTTATCAAATTTGTTTTCTAATCTCAAATACGTTTCATTTGAGCCACATATTGGGATGGCCGAAAATTTTTTTCCCTTTGGGGGTGTTTTAGGAAAGGGGTGATGCCCTAAATACATGGTCCTACATTTGGATATTAAATTCGTATTCTACTCCCAAATACCTTTATTTGAGCCCCATATTGCGATGGTCACTCAAAAATTGCTGTTTGTCGGGTATTTTGGGAAAGGGGTAGACCCCCAGAAAATTGGTTCCGAAAATGGCTATCAATTCTTACTCTACCCTCCAATACCTTTCATTTAGGCCCACATTGTCATGGTCGGTAAATATGTCCGATTTAGGGGTGTTTTGGGGAATGGGGTGTTCGCCCAAACACAAAGCCCGGAAAATATATCAGTAACGTTCTCTATTCTCATATATCTATATATCATTTATTTGAATCTCATATTGCGATTGCCCTCAAAATTTGATATCAAATTCGTTTTCTAATCTTATTTAAACTCCTTATTGCAAAAGTCAGCAAATACGTCCGGTTTAGGTTATTGGCCCTAAAAACTATAAATATTTAGTTCCACTCTCTTTAGACCCAAATTGTCTTGGTGAGCAAAAACGTCCTATTTGGGGGTTGTTATGGTGGGGGGACGTCCGCTAGACAGTTGGCCCCTAATGTTGATATCAGATACGTGGTCTACCCCACATACCTTTAATTTGAGCCCCATTTTTCCATAGTCAGCATACATGACCGGCTTGGGGGGTGTTTTGGGGGATGGGCGGCCACTCAGTGGGTTGGCCTTGAAAATATATATCGGATTCGCGTTCTACTCTAAAAACACTCTTATTTGAGCCTCATATTGTAAAAGTCAGAAAATACTTACTATTTGGGTGGTGTTGTGGGGGTGGGGTGGCCCCATAGACACTTTTCCCGAATATTGATATCAAATTCGTGCTTAACTCCCAAAGACCTTTCATTTGAGCCCCATATGGCTATGGTCGTAAATTTGTCCCCTTTGGGGGATGTTTTTGGGGAGAAGCGGCCCCCCAAACACTTGATCCCATATTTGGATATCAGATTCTAATTCTACACTCAAATACCTTTTATTTAAGCCCCATATTCCCATGGTCAGTAAATGAGTCCTGTTTGGGGGGTGTTTTGGGGAAGGGGTGGACCCCCAGAAACATGGTCCCACATTTGGATATCACATTCGTATTCTACTCGCAAATACCTTTCATTTGAGTCCCATATTACCATGGTCGGTAAATATGTCCGATTTAGGGGTGTTTTGGGGCATGGGGTGGTCCCCCTAGCACTTGGTCCGACAATTGGATATCAGATACGTTTTCTTATCCTAAATACCTTTTATTTGAGTGCCATATTGTCGCGATTGGTCTAAAAATATGTTTGGTAGGTTTTAGGGTGGGGCGGCCCCCCTAGCTATCCCATCCGAAATTTGGATACGAAATTTTTATGTTTAGGGTACTATATGAGAGCACACAAAATTTCGCTTAAATCGCACCACCCATCTCCGATATCCGGCGTTTCTGAAAATTAGGGTAAAGGGGAGGGTCCGCCCCGCCTTCAGATATCAAAAAATGTAGTACCCTATTTTAACCACGGGATCATTATGCACCATCTGTGAAAATTTCAAGAAAATCGGTTCAGCCGTTTCTGAGTCTATAAGGAACACACAAACAAACAAACCTACAAACACAAATTGATTTTTATATATACGATTCAGGATCTGTAGGGGTCCAGTATAACTCCTTTTACCTTATTTCAGTGTAATCGACTTTTATTTGCCCAATAAATAAAATCGGGAGACGGGAACCTTATCCAAATATAACCCGAACCAAAACATAGTGGTTACGGATGTAATAAATCGGCTTTTAAAATCTCTGTTTAGGTTCCCAAGAATTCGAAATTCGATCCGCCTTAATGGCAGCCATTAGCGTCACTAGTCCATTTGTCTGGGGAGGGGAGAGCCAAAAAAATTAGTCAGTTTTGTAGAAAACAACATAGTTTTTAAAACTGTGGTGGAGGTGGGATGGGGTTAAAACTTTCCTGAGGGGTGCTTAGCCCATCCCCAGTAGAGCTGGTTAAATATCGATAATCGCTACATTCGATGTTTTCGATATTACATATATCGATAGCATCGATACCATCATTGATTTCCCATCACCGATATATAAATAAGAAGTAAATATCAGAAGATCGATTTATAGAGAACCATTATCAATGCTGGAGCTTCTCCATCCATACTGACAGCATGACCTAGCCAACGCAGCCGTTGTATTTTGATGCGTGTAACAATGCTATTGTTGTCATGCTGCTCATACAGCTCGTGGTTCATTCGTCGCCTATATTCGCTATTAATGCAAACTGGTCCATATATTTTATGAAGAATTTTTCACCCAAATACACCAAGCACTGCTTCCTCTGCCTTAACAAGTACCCATGCTTCAGAACCATATAACAGCACGGATAGTATCAGTGTCTTGTATAGTGTAAGCTTTGTCTGTCGAGCGGTGGCCTTGTTTCTAAACTGCTTACTTAGTCCAAAGTAGCATCTGTTTGCCAGTATTATTCTTCGCTTTATCTCAAAACTGGTGTCATTCGTTTCGGTTATGGCGCTGCCGAGGTAGATAAAGTTACTGACTATCTCAAAGTTGTGGTTCCCAACTTTCTCCGATACGGCTTAATTATGAGCACCACACAGGCTGCAACTTTGAGTTCCGACTTGTGTGGTGTCCATCGTTATCACGGGAAGCTTAGCTAAAAGCTACCGGGCGCGTCCACAGGTTGCGGATGGTGGAAAGCTCCGTTTTTTTGCGGAGTAGCTGCAAATGCGTCCGCGGGCAGTCAGCGATTTTCGAGAGGAGAGTCTCAGTGAGGAGTTAGGTGGCACTGGCTCTTAATTAAATACTGAGTGCCAATGATACTCGAGATGACAAGGCGAGTTATTGGCGCCTTCAAATAACCAATGGCCAACATCAGCGTCTGTTGCCAGGGTAGGGGCGGATGGCTGCGAGCGTAGGATCTTGGAGCAAGCGGGTCGCCACGATGAGGCATACATGTGCAATCCCCACAAAACCCATGCGGTTGGACAAGCAGACCAAGGATATTTTCTACGAGTGCCTAGAGAGAGAATATGACCGCTATGATCGCAACGCCATAAAGAGGTCTTTTAATGATTTAAAGTGGCTTTGTAGCCACAAACTGTGATTCACTTTATGTCAGTCCCCCATTGGTATTCATTTATTACGTCTGTACCCTAATGTACAGCTATCCGTACATTGCGTTTGCATTGCCCGCATAAATTTTAACGTTTCTTATCTGCCGTTAAAATTCCATACAAAACTGTAACTATTTCAATTAAACTTTTGGCGAGCAAAAAAGTCTTATTTTAATCTGCATTTTAAGTAAACCAAAGTGTTTAATTACTTTATAGCATAGGACGTCCCACTGCTAAAGCTAGTTAAATTGTTTTCTAGTTAAATAATTAAAGAGTTTCAATTTTCTTGTGAAATACTTACAGACAATTATAAGAATGATTTTGGGGAAAGAGAACATCAAGATTTAGCTTACCTGAAAAATATTAAAAGGAAATGATTAAGAAAGTTTGCTAAAAAAATCTTAAACACAGTAATGATTTAAAATGATTTTGTTATGAATTGATGACCTTTTCTCAGAATTCTTTAAAAAACTGTGCCATGAGGCAATGGATACCAAATTGCTGTACATTGAGTTCAGTAGTTTCAAAAAAATTGTGAGTTGATATAGCATTACACCGTCTACCCTTTCCCAAAATACCCCACAAAAAGCAATTTTTGAGGGATCATCGCAATATGGGGCTCTAATAAAGGTATTTGGGAGTAGAATACGAATTTGATATCCAAATTTGGGACCATGTATCTAGGGCATCACCACTTTCCAGAAACACCCCCAAAGGGAAAAAATTTTTCGACCATGCCAATATGTGGCTCTAATGAAAGGTATTTGAGATTAGAAATCGAATTTGATAACCTATTTTGGGGCCATGTGTTTGGGGGTCGCCCCACCCTGTAAACTCCTCTTCAACCAATGGCAATATAGGGTTTAAATAAATGGTATTTGAGACAAGAGTACGACGCTGATATTTTTTCAGGGCCAAGTATCTGGGGGACCACCTCTCCCTGAAAACACCACTAAATCAGACATCATAAGAATATCGGGCTGAAATGAAGTATTTTAAGAATGGAGTACACCTTACATCCAAACTTAAGTTCGTAGACCAATAAAGATCATATGGGATTCACATAAAGGCACTTATATTGTTAAACTGTTAGTCAAGCGATGTACTATTTTCGTAGCATGTTATTTCACTAAAAGATCTTTAATTGTCGAAAATAAATATTCCAAGGAAGCTTTTGTTTCCTTTTGTCGACCGGGCCGAATCTTATATACCCTACACCATGGATCGCATTTGTCCAGTTCTTTTCCCGGCATCTCTCCTTAGGTAAAACAAGTAAAAAGGCGTTATGTTCGGCCCGGCTGAACTTTGGATACCCACCACCTCGGGTATATATGTGAACAACCTTTCGTCAATATCCAGTGAAAAATGTATAACTTATGCCCAATAGCAGCTATATAGACATTTCAAACGATGTAGACCAAATGCTTATAAGTACAAGTCATTGTTCAACCAAAAGATTGGTCTATATGGCAGCTATATCCAAATCTGGTTCGATCTGAGCCAAATTGAAGACCAACATAAAAGAGCCCAAAACACCTCACTGTCCCAAATTTCGGAGACATCGGAAAATAAATGCGTTTTTTATGGGCCCAAAACCTTAAATCGAGAGATCGTCTATATGGCAGCTATATCCAAATCTGAACCGATCAGTATGTCGAAGAGACTAAGGCAACTCACTGACCCAAATTTCAGCGAAATCGGATAATAAATGTGGCTTTTATGGGCCTATGACCCTAAATCTGAGGATCGGTCTATATGGCAGCTATATCCAAATCTGGACCGATCTGCGCCAAAATAACGAAAGATATCGAAGGGCTCAACACAACTCACTGTCCTAAATTTCAGCAAAATCTAATATTAAATGTGGCTTTTATGGGCCTAAGACTTTAAATCGGAGGATCGGTCTATATGGCAGCTTTATCCAAATTTGGACCGATCTGGGCCAAATTGACGAAGGATGTCGAAGGGTCTAACACAACTCACTGTCCCAAATTTCAGCAAAATCGGATAATAAATGTGGCTTTTATGGGCCTAAAACCCTAAATCGGAGGATCTTGACCGATCTGAGCCAAATTAACGAAGGCTGTCGAAGGGCCTAATGTAGCTCACTGTCCCAAATTTCAGCAAAATCAGATAATAAATGAGGCTATTATAGGTCTAAGACCTTAAATCGGCGGATCGGTCTATATGGGGGCTATATCAAGATATAGTCCGATATAGCCCATCTTCGAACCTAACCTGCTTATGGACAAAAAAAGAGTCTGTGCAAAATTTCAACTCAATATCTCTATTTTTAAAGAATGTAGCGTGATTTCAACAGACAGACGGACAGACGGACGGACATGTCTAGATCGTCTTAGATTTTTACGCTGATCAAGAACATATATATTTTATACTCCCGGGCATGGATATTTCGATGTGTTGCAAACGGAATGACAAAATGAATATACCCCCATCCTTCGGTGGTGGGTATAAAAAAGGATAAAACGAAAGATTTGCTCTGCTATTAGAGCGATATTAAGATATGGTCCGGTTCGGCCCACAATTAAATTATATTTTGGAGACCTGTGTAAAATGTCAGTCAATTCGAATAAGAATTACGCCCTTTGGGAGCTCAAGAAGTAAAATAGAGAGATCGATTTATATGGAAGCTGTATCAGGCAATAGAACGATTCCGACCATAATAAATACGTAAATTGATGGTCATGAGAGGATCCGTAGTACTAAACTTCAGGCAAATCGGATAATAATTGCGCCCTCTACAGGCTCATGAAGTCAAGATCCCAGATCGGTTATATGGCAGCTATATGAGGTTATGAATCGATTTGAACCTTATTTGACACAGTTGTTCAAAGTCATAATAAAATACTTCGTGCAAATTTCATTCCAATAGGATAAGAATTGCGCCCTCTAGCGGCTCAAGATGTCAAGACCCATGAACGGTTTATATGGCAGCTATATCAGGTTATGAACCGATTTGAACCATACTTGGCACAGTTGTTGGATATCATAACATAACACGTTATGTGAAATTCCATTCCCATAGGATAAGAATTGCGCCCTGTAGAGGCTCAAGAAGCCAATACTCAAGATCGGTTTATATGACAGCTATATCAGATTACGGACCGATTTGAGCCATACTTGGCACAGTTATAGAATATCATAACAAAACACATTATGTAAAATTTCATTCCAATTGGATTAGAATTGCGCCCTCTAGATGCTCAAGGAGTCAAAACCCATGAAGGGTTTATGTAGCAGCTATATCAGGTTATGGACCGATTTGAACCATGCTTCGCACTGTTGTTGGATATCATAACAAAACACGTTGTGCAAAACTTTATTCCCATCGGATAAGAATTGCGCCCCTAGAGGCTCAAGAAATCAAGTCTCCAGATCGGTTTATATGGCAGCTATATCAGGTTATGAACCGTTTTGAACCATACTTGGCACAGTTGTTGTATATCATAAAGAACACGTTATGTAAAATTCCATTCCAATCGGATTAGAATTGCGCCCTCTAGAGGCTCAAGAAGTCAAGACCCAATATCGGTTTATATGGCGGCTATATCAGGTTATGGACCGATTTGAACCATGCTTGGCACAGTTATTGCATATCATAACAAAGCACGTTGTGCAAACTTTTATTCCAATTGGATAAAAATTGCGCCCTCCAGAGGCTCAAGAAGTCAAGATCCAAGATCGATTTATATGGCAGCTATATCAAAACATGGACCGATATAGCTCTTACAATCCCAGCCGACCTACACTAATAAGAAGTATTTGTGCAAAATTTCAAGCGGCTAGCTTTATTCCTTCGAAAGTTAGCGTGCTTTCGACAGACAGACAGACGGACTGACGGACAGACAGACGGACGGACAGACAGAGGGACATGGCTAGATCGGCATAAAATGTCACGACGATCAAGAATATATATATTTTATGGGGTCTCAGACGAATATTTCGAGTAGTTACAAACAGAATGGCGAAATTAGTATACCCCCGTCCTATGGTGGAGGGTATTACAAAGTTTTATTTGACAGTTCCATGAAGTCTCAAATAAATCTCGCATATAAACCTATTTCAAATCTTCATTAAGTATTAACGGCATTTAATTGTGGCTTTTTATCAAACGTAATAGGTTTTCTAAATTTGGATTTTATAGGATAGCCTCACTTCCTTTCCCAGCTTAATTACCATTTAAACAGTCATTCGTTTAAGTAGACTATTGAGTTAAAGGTTTCCATGTTTATCGTTCTCGTGCGTTCGTTGAAAATCACCAAGACAAATAATCGTATTTTTAATTCCCTACATTCCACCAAGACATTTGATTTAATAAATCATGCATGGTCTTTTGTGGGACACAAATAACATTTTATCCATAATCATAGCTACTCCTCCAGGACAATCGCAATAAAACGGCGTTAGCGAACAGCCTAATTCACACCATACGCCTTTTGAATATTTGTCAAGGTGATTATTATTGGTGATTATACGTTTTGGCCCATATTGCTTGTTTCCATGTAAAAATTCAGTTTCATTTGAAAAACTAATTTAGGAGCACATTCCATGACTGCCTAAAGTTAGGCGCGTGTAGCTAATTTATTTTAATTAGTTGTTGGAGCCTTTTTCGTTCATTAGTAAACAAGAAAAAAATCATACTGAAGGCAGGATAAATCCAATATTTTAGATGCTCTATCATTAATAGTGGACAATAAAGGTTATTGTTTTACATCAAAGTTCAAATTCATTATATGAATCAAAGTTGGTTAATGGTGTTTGTTTGCCATTGTATGGGTTGCCCAAAAAGTAATTGCGGATTTTTCATATAGTCGGCGTTGACAAATATTTTCACAGCTTGTGACTCTGTAATTGCATTCTTTCTTCTGTCAGTTATCAGCTGTGACTTTTGGCTTGCTTTAGAAAAAAAGTGTAAAAAAAGTATATTTGATTAAAGTTCATTCTAAGTTTTATTAAAAATGCATTTACTTTCTTTTAAAAAATCCGCAATTACTGTTTGGGCAACCCAATAGCTTGTGGAATTCCTAACTTGCCTATGAGGCTAAATGTCTGGACTCGAAAGGTGTTTATACCCACCACCAAAGGATGGGGGTATATTCATCTTTTTTTTTTTCTGTTAGGGCGAAGATCAATAAATTTTGCAATTTTTGTTTGTTTCGCTTTCGAGAAGAGCACAATGATTGGAGATTTTCTTTGCAAATGCAAAAGGAAAACCAGAGATCGCAGCACTCACCAACCACTATGGCACGCGTTTCTTAATTTAGTTACTATTACTCATCTGACATATTAGGTGTGAAGGCTTTAAGGTTTTCAAGACTTTCTTTGCAAATGGAAAGAAAGCCATCTATACAGGGGAAAAACTCCCAGGGTATTATTATTCAGAATAAGTGAAAAGGGAATGGGGAAAAAACGCCCAGGGTATTGCTATTCAGAATAGGACTAATATTGGGTTGCCCAAAAAGTAATTGCGGATATTTTAAAAGAAAGTAAATGCATTTTTAATAAAACTTAGAATGAACTTTAATCAAATATACTTTTTTACACTTTTTTTCTAAAGCAAGCTAAAAGTAGTAGCTGATAACTGACAGAAGAAAGAATGCAATTACAGAGTCACAAGCTGTGAAAAAATTTGTCAACGCCGACTATATGAAAAATCCGCAATTACTTTTTGGGCAACCCAATATATAACAAGTAAGTGCGATCGGCCGGGCCTAATCTTATATACCCTCCACCATGAATCGCATCTGTCGAGTTCTTTGCGCAGTATCTCTTTTTAGGCAAACAAAGAATAATGAATATGGAGGGAGGAGGAGCTATATTAAGTTATAGTCCGATTGGGGGCTCAAGAAGCAAAATCAGGAGATCGGTTTATATGGGAGCTGTGTCAAGCTATAGATCGATTCAGACCATATTGCACACGTATGTTGAAGGCCATGGGAGAAGCCGTTGTACAAAATTTGTGCCAATTCGGATGAGAATTGCGCTCTCTAGAAGCTCAAGAACTCAAGATCCCAGATCGGTTTATACGACAGCTATATCAGGGTATACACGGATTTGGACAATACTTCGCATAAATGTTGGAAGTAATACCAAAACACCTAGTGCAAAATTACAGCCAAATCGGATAGGAATTGCGCCTTCCAAAAGCTTAAGAAGTCAAAACCCAAGATCGGTTTATATAGCAGCTATATCAGGTTATGGACCGATTTGAACCATACGTCGCTGTAGGAAGTGATATTAAAACACTATGTGGAAAATTTCAGTCAAATTGGATGAGAATTGCGCCCTCTAGAGGCTCAAGAAGTCAAGACCCAAGATCGGTTTATATAGCAGCTATATCAGGTTATGGACCGATTTGAACCATACGTCGCACAGTTATTGGAAGTGATATCAAAACAATATGTGCTAAATTTCATTCCAATCGGATGAGAATTGCGCCCTCTCGAGGCTCAAGAAGTCAAGACCCAAGATCGGTTTATATGGCAGCTATATCAAAACATGGACCGATTTGGCCCATTTACAATCCCAACCGACATACACCTATAAGAAGTATTTGTGCAAAATTTCAAGCGGCTAGCTTACTCCTTCAAAAGTTAGCGTGCTTTCGACAGACCGACGGACGGTCGGACGGACAGACGGACGGACATGGCTTGATCGACATGAAATGTCACGACGATCAAGAATATATATACTTTATGGGGTCTTAGACGCATATTTGGAGGTGTTACAAATAGAATGACAAAGTTAGTATAGTATGCCCATCCTAAAGGGTGATTTTTTTGAGGTTAGGATTTTCATGCATTAGTATTTGACAGATCACGTGGGATTTCAGACATGGTGTCAAAGAGAAAGATGCTCAGTATGCTTTGACATTTCATCATGAATAGACTTACTAACGAGCAACGCTTGCAAATCATTGAATTTTATTACCAAAATCAGTGTTCGGTTCGAAATGTGTTCATTCACCGTAACGTTGCGTCCAACAGCATCTTTAAAAAAATACGGTCCAATGATTCCACCAGCGTATAAACCACACCAAACAGTGCATTTTTCGGGATGCATGGGCAGTTCTTGAACGGCTTCTGGTTGCTCTTCACTCCAAATGCGGCAATTTTGCTTATTTACGTAGCCATTCAACCAGAAATGAGCCTCCTCGCTGAACGGTGAATGAACACATTTCGAACCGAACACTGATTTTGGTAATAAAATTCAATGATTTGCAAGCGTTGTTCGTTAGTAAGTCTATTCATGATGAAATGTCAAAGCATACTGAGCATCTTTCTCTTTGACACCATGTCTGAAATCCCACGTGATCTGTCAAATACTAATGCATGAAAATCCTAACCTCAAAAAAATCACCCTTTACATAAGTCTATAAATATGCCTACTATGGTCTTATACAACACGTGGTTTGCTTGACTTGCTCCATTTTTGAGCCTTGCAGGCATATTCACTGTTTCATAGGAGCATTACCACATTTTTTGCATACATTTTCCTTTTAAAGCCAGCAAATTAATACTCATTTGATTTATTTTTTACTTTTCATTTTTGGCAAGTCTCATAGAAATAATTTATTAGGGGAGGCAAAAAGATTTTTTGCTTTGTACCTGAAAACTGCTGCGAACATTATTATTAAGTAAGGTCTTAATATTATTACATATTATTGCAGCTTTACTGTGGAAACTTTTAAAATTCAATAAATTTTGTTTGTTTTACAACTCGGAAGCCATAGCATATTGAACCCGCACACCTACCGCCTGTGTGAATGTCAATGGTAGTGGGAAGCTGTCGGGACAGTAGCTATGATTGGGTGTGGCAATAAATATTTCGTTTTACTTTTTTTTTAAAAAGCTCTTCATTATACTACCAACCACAGCCTCTTGTTCTCATTTTGCCCCTCATCCTGTGTTTTTCCCCGAATATGCATTGGCGCACTGTGCTTCTTCATTGGGATTTTAATGTACGTTAAATATTTCCAATCGGCTTCCTCTTTCCGTTGTGAGAGACGGGTATGGGGTATGGCAAAATCAAATCGATTATTTAAAAATATTTTAAAATTCTTTACAGAGCTGCCAACAAACGGAAAACTCTGGTTCTCCAAAGTGTAACCAAGAAGAAAAATAAAAAAAAAACTCTGAGAAACATTAAAGGCAAAGTTTCATTTCGTTTCTTATTCTCCAAGAGTATTTTGAATTATTCGCAATGAAAATGGAAGTAAAGGAAAATAAGGCACACACAAAAGGGAAAAATGTAGAAAACATAGTACTTTGGTAACAAGTAGGTATTAACTTTTAAGTACTTGAGCATGGAAATAAATATACCCAAGTAAAATAAGAAAACAGCTACAATCTGCAATAAGACTCTTAAGATACTTTTGGACAAGTACTTTGGGTTTTTGTTAATCATTGGATAAGTTCGAAAAGGATTTCTTTATAGTAAAAAAAAAAACAAAACTCAAAATACTTTGAAGTGGAAATGATGTGGCATATTAAACACATTAGCATGAACCGGGAAAAATCAAGTGGGAAGATTGCATTATAAGACAAGGAACGTTGGGGCTCAACGAGGCATATGTTGCAAGGTCATAGCCTAGAGGCAGAAAAATCTCATCTTACCATCTCTTTCTATATACACTAATGTACCTAGCTAGAAATATTGATCTGAGACTTTATAAAGTATATACACATATTCTTGATCGTCATGAGACAATTAGGCCAAATATATCCATCCGATTTTCGAAATCATGATTGTTTTCGAACGAATGCAGATATCAGCTTGAAATTTTGCACCGATACTCTTTATTGATGTAGGTCATTGAAAATTGTAAATGGGTTATGTCTGTTCAGATTCATATATAGCCCCCTTATAAACCAATCTCGGATTCGTCTTCTTGACCACCTAGAGGCCCCAATTTTCTCTTGATTTGGCTGAAATTTGTCACAAAGATTTTTCTTCTGACTTCCAACATCTATGTGAAGTATGATTTTAATCGATATATAAACTGTTTCAGACCCATATAAACTGATCCCCGGACTCGATTTCTTAACCCCTTAGGTTAGGTTAGATTAATCCGCCCCATGCCAATATGGACATACACCTAAGCTAGTAATCGGCTTGTTGTGCGCCCTTAAAACAAAAAAAAGTAACCTCAAAAAAGAAAATCTAAGTTAAGAAATCCGTGCTACATGCAAAATCCTTAATTGTTTCCATGACACGCCCCCAAGTTGTTTCGTGTCTGTTATTGTGTTTCCACCTAAGTCCCGGTATATGTTAGACGCAAAGGTCGGGCAATGACAAAGGAAATGCTCCAACGTCTTGACCCCTTAAACGCCCCAATTTTCCCCTGATTTGGCTGCAATATGCTCTCACTTCCAACATCTGTGCCAAGTGTTATCCAAATCGTTCTATAAACTGATATAGGCCCCATATAAACCGTACACCGGATTTGACTTTTTGGGTCAATAATTTACTACCGATTTGGCTGCAATTTTGTAATTTTTTTGTCTTATGGTGTGACTTGGGGATGTTGGAAACCGAGCAAAGTTTCTGATTGGTTTTGAATTGGCAAAAGCCGTCTTCCTTCATCTCAAATATGGACACAATAATGCGTACAATAAGTGCGCCTTTTACGGGCCCAATACCTTAAATCGAGAGATCGGAATAATGGCAGCTATATCCAAATCTGAACCGATCTGGGCCAAATTGCAGAAGGGTATCGAAGGGCCTAACGTAACTCACTGTCCCAAATTTTGGCGACATCGGGCAATAAGTGCGCCTTTTATGGGCGGAAGGCCTTAAATGGAGAGATCGGTCAATATGGCAGCTATATCCAAATCTGGACCGACCCGAGCCAAATTGAAGAATGATGCCAACTGGCCTAACACAACTCACTGTCCCAATTTTCAGCGAAATCGGAAAATAAATGTGGCTTTTTATACCCTCCACCATAGGTTGGGGGGGTATACTAATTTCGTCATTCTGTTTGTAACTACTCGAAATATTCGTCTGAGACCCCATAAAGTATATATATTCTTGATCGTCGCGAAATTTTATGTCGATCTAGCCATGTCCGTCCGTCTGTCCGTCCGTCCGTCCGTCCGTCTGTCTTTCGAAAGCACGCTAACTTCCGAAGGAGTAAAGCTATCCGCTTGAAATTTTGCACAAATACTTTTTATTATTGTAGGTCGATTGGTATTGTAAATGGGTCATATCGGTCCATGTTTTGATATAGCTGCCATATAACCGATCTTGGGTCTTGACTTCTTGAGCCTCTAGAGTGCGCAATTCTTATCCGATTGGAATGAAATTTTGCACGACGTATTTTGTTATGATATCCAACAATTGTGTCAAGTATGGTTCAAATCGGTCCATAACCTGATATAGCTGTCATATAAACCGATCTTGGGTCTTGACTTCTTGAGCCTCTAGAGGGCGCAATTCTTATCCGATTGGAAAGAAATTTTTCACGACGTGTTTTGTTATGATATGCAACAACTGTGCTAAGTATGTTTCAAATCGGTTCATAACCTGATATAGCTGTCATATAAACCGATCTTGGGTCTTGACTTCTTGAGCATCTAGAGTGCGCAATTCTTTTCCGATTAGAGTGAAATTTCGCACGACGTGTTCTGTCATGATATCCTACAACTGTGCCAAGTATGGTTCAAATCGGTCCATAACCTGATATAGCTGTCATATAAACCGATCTTGGGTCTTGACTTCTTGAGCCTCTAGAGGGCGCAATTCTTATCCGATTGGAAAGAAATTTTGCACGACGTGTTTTGTTATGATATGCAACAACTGTGCCAAGTATGTTTCAAATCGGTTCATAACCTGATATAGCTGTCATATAAACCGATCTTGGGTCTTGACTTCTTGAGCCTCTAGAGTGCGCAATTCTTATCCGATTGGAATGAAATTTTGCACGACGTGTTTTGTTATGATATGCAACAACTGTGCCAAGTATGTTTCAAATCGGTCCATAACCTGATATAGCTGTCATATAAACCGATCTTGGGTCTTGACTTCTTGAGCATCTAGAGTGCGTAATTCTTATCCGATTTGAATGAAATTTTGCACGACGTGTTTTGTTATGATATGCAACAACTGTTCTAAGTATGTTTCAAATCGGTCCATAACCTGATATAGCTGTCATATAAACCGATCTTGGGTCTTGACTTCTTGAGCATCTAGAGTGCGTTATTCTTATCCGATTTGAATGAAACTTTGTACGACGTGTTTTGTTATGATGTCCAACAACTGTGCCAAGTATGGTTCAAATCGGTTCATAACATGGTGTAGCTGCCATATAAACCGATCTGGGATCTTGACTTTTTGAGTCTCTAGAGGTCGCAATTATTATTCGATTTGCCTGAAATTTTGTTCGACGGATCCTCTCATGATCATCAACATACGTGTTTATTATGGTCTGAATCGGTCTATAGCCTGATACAGCTCCCATATAAATCGATCTTTTTCTCTATTTTACTTCTGAGCCCCCAAAGGGCGCAATTCTTATTCGAATTGGCTGACATTTTACACAGGTCTCCAACATATAATTTAATTGTGGTCCAAACTGGACCATATCTTGATATCGCTCTAATAGCTGAGCAAATCTCTTCTTATATCCTGTTTTGCCTAAGAAGAGATGCCGGGAAAAGAACTCGAGTAATGCGATCCATGGTGGAGGGTATATAAGATTCGGCCCGGTCGAACTTAGCACGCTTTTACTTGTTTGGCCTAATATAGCCCATCTTCGAACTTAAACTACTTATGGATTAAAATTAATCTGTGCAAAGTTTCAGCTCAATATTTCTATTTTTAAAGACTGTGACTGTGACTGTGGGTATAATGAAAATGGATTCCCCCTGTGTTGACGACCCCCCCCAAACGTTTTAAGGACCATGATTTGGGTGTCTGATGAGGGTGCAATGTACGCACTGGCGGATGTATTGTAGAAGTACAGTGTAGACCTTTTTGCCATGCAATAAATGTGAAGGGGAAGGGCTCCACAACAACACCGAGTGGTGGCACCCTATATTATCGCTGCCATAAGACGAGGCTTGAATTTAGCTGCGGATTTGTCGTTAGTCGAAGACTGAAACACCTTATCTCCAAGTTTATTCCGGTGGATGAAAACATCAGCCTTGTTGGTGCCCATGTCCCGACAGAAGATAAGGACGAACAGATCAAGGATATTTTTTACGTGCGCCTTGAAAGATTAATTGGCCGCTGTCTTGCCCAAGATTTAAAAATCGTTCTGACAGATTTTGATGCGAAAATATGGAAGTAAAATGTCTTTGGCCCAACAGTTGGAAAATGTAGCCTTCAAGAAAGTACTTCCGATTGAGACTAAAAGACTTTGACGCGACAAAGAACATGGTACTTAGCAGCACCAGATTCCAATATGGAAGGATTCACACGGTCACATGGCCATCACTCGATCAAAACACAAGAAACCAACTAGTTCATGTTGTGATAGATGGAAGGCATTCAACCAGCGTGTTAGATGTACTATAGATTCGAGGGGTAAACACCGATTCGGATTGCAATTTTGGTTGCAGCAAATATTCGCACTCGTCTTAGTGTAGCGAGAAACGTAGGATCTGACACTGCATGGAAGCTGGACATCGGAAAGCTGCAAACACAACAGATAGCAACGGCATAC
The DNA here is from genome assembly GCF_963082655.1 of Stomoxys calcitrans. Classification (NCBI taxonomy): domain Eukaryota; kingdom Metazoa; phylum Arthropoda; class Insecta; order Diptera; family Muscidae; genus Stomoxys; species Stomoxys calcitrans. The sequence goes on from NC_081553.1 coordinate 203,772,256, forward strand.
TCCACTAGGCTGAACCAATTGCTTGAAGAAAGCACTCCCTGGTGCGCAATGGCGAACCATTGTCCACTCAATGGAAAGAGCTGCTACATCAGTACTTGGGTACCAAAGATTCCATGGTACTTACAGGAGTGCCAAAAAGCTAGTGAAGCCAACAATGCGGCATACAGGGCAACATTACAGTCAGTAGCAACACAGCAGCACAACAGATGAAGGAGAGGTATCGGGAGAAAAGTCGTAAGGAGAAACGTCTGTGGCACAAGAAGAATATGTTGAGGATATGGAAATAACATTTTAGCGAACTCCTAGTGCCCGACGTTGGCGGCGAAGAGGATACCGCAGAACCAATCCCTGATGACGGTATAGAATGTTTACCTCCTAGTCAGAATAAGGTCCAAGTAGCAGTGACCCGACTGAAGCACAACAAGGTAGCAGGAGCCGACGGGTTACCCGCTTACCTTAAGACCGGAGGCTACACGCTGATAAGGCGTATACATCAGCTCATCTGGGCAATTTGGCTAGAAAAACGCACATTCGATGATTGGAACCTCAGAATACTATGTTCCGTACACAAGAAAGAGGAAAGATTTTATGTGACAACTACAGAGGAATACCTCTCCTTCCCATAGCATACAAGATACTCTAGAGCGTGCTGTAGGAAAGATTAAAACCTAAAGTCAATGAGATAATTGGGCCCTATCAATGTGGCTTTAGACCTGGTAAAGCCACCCTATACCAGATCCCAAAACCGATCCTAGGATTTGACTTCATCAGCCTTTAGAATTCCAAATTTTTAACTGATTTGGCTGAACATCAGTGCCAAATTTTATCCGAATCGGTCAATATGGTGATATAGGCCCCCCTAAATACCGATATCACGATATGATTTCTTGAGACCAAAATAATTGAAATACAAACTCATTTAATAAGGGTACATTTTTAGCGGAATCCATGATGGTGGGTATCCAAGATTTGGCCAGGCCAAACTTATCACACTTTATCTTGTTTCTTTTGATTTGATTAGTTCGGAAAAGCCACCCTCCCACTCCATAGTCTTTGTTTTCATTAAACTCCTACCCAATAATTGGCAAAGCTGCAAAACCTCTCCCTATAAGACAAACTTATTTTTATGACTTTCATCTCAAAGCCATTATTTCCAAACCAACTAACACTCTTATCACTTAGCGAAATGAAATATTTACACTATCTAGGTAATTTATATAAACTCCTTAATAAACACCATAATTAATGATGGTGAGAAAGACCCGAGCATTAGAAGTGGAAAGAAGCAGGGTGGCAAACAGGATGTAAGTAACTGCTGTAGCACCCAGGATTAAGAGGAAGAAACAGGATGCACAACAAAATTGATTATTATGGGCAAAGTTTATGGTTACAGTATAAAAATTGTTTCGAGAATTTCTTTCGCTATATAATCCTGCACATAGTCGCATTAACGTCGCCGGCTAAAAACTGAAAACTAAAAACAGATGGCTTGCTAGTATTGCTTTTGTTGTTATTATTAGAATAACCACAACTGCCATGGCAACACTTAAATACACATTAAAAATTGGTTAGTGCTTTTAAATACCGATACTATTAGTATCGCCATTGCCATCGCCATCGCCATCATCATCATCATAGTTTGCAACAACAGCTACATAACATATATTGGCGATGGAGCACAACAACGGTTACGCTAATAATTCCTGCTATGGCTTTAAACGCCATTTATCTTGAAAGCTATGCTGGAGTGGTTTGCGGTTTGAATTTTCCTAGCGAAACTATTTAGAAAATGTATGTGGACCATGTAAAAATGCTTAAAGGTTAGATACAAGTATTTTGTGTTGCATACTGTTATAAGGAAGTACGGCATGCATAACCTTTCGAATGAAAAATCGAAGTGTGGCATAAACACCAAATTTGAATATGTAGCACAAAAATTAGTATTTAAGCCAGGAGATTTTTGTTGAAGACATTGGATTTTTGATAAAATTGGTTATACCTTAACTAATGGTGGTGACATTTGTAAGATATTCAGTTTTGTCAGGAATATCCCCAAAAAAGTATCTTTAAGCAGCACGCCGTTTGGACTTGGCTTGAAGAGTCCTTGTAATTGAGCTAAATTTTGATTCGGTCAGCACTTATTGATGCCTGGAAATTTTAAACTTTGGCAATTCAAAGTTTGATAACTATTAAATTAAACAAGTAAAAAGGCGTTAAGTTCGGCCGGGCCGAACTTTGGATACCCACCACCTCGGGTATATATGTAAACCACCTTTCATCTAAATTCGGTGAAAATTTCATACCTTATACACATATACCTCATACCGATCTGAACTATATACGACACGATGTCGAAAAGCCGAACATAAGTCACTGTGTCAAATTTCAGTGAAATCGGATTATAAATGCGCTTTTTATGGGGCCAAGACTTTAAATCGAGATATCGGTCTACATGGCAGCTATATCCAAATCTGGACCGATTTGGGCCAAGTTGCATTAACATGTCGAAGAGCCTAACATTAAGCACTGTCCCAAATTTCGGCGAAATCGGACAATAAATGCCACTTTTATGGGCCCTAAACCTTAAATCCAGAGATCGGTCTATATGGCAGCTATATTCAAATCTGGACCGATCTGGGCAAAATTGAAGAAGGACGTCGAAGAGCCTAACCAAACTCACTGTCTCAAATTTCAGCGACATCGGACAATAAATGCGTCATTTATGGCCCCAAAACCTAAAACCTAGATATCGGTCTATATGGCAGCTATATCCAAATCTGGACCGATCTGTGCGATATTGCAGAAGTATGTCAAGGGGCTTAACCTAACTCACTGTTCCAAATTTCGGAGACATCGGGCAATAAATGAGCATTTTATGGGCCCAAAACCATAAATCAAGAAATCGGTCTATATGGCAGCTATATCCAAATTTGAACCGATCTGGACCAAATTGACGAAGGATGTCGAAGGGCCTAACACAACTCACTGTCCCAAATTTCAGCAAAATCGGATAATAAATGTGGCTTTTATGGGCCTAGGACCCTAAATCGGTGGATCGGTCTATATGGCAGCTATATCCAATTCTGTACTGATCTGGGCCAAATTGACGAAGGATGTCTAAGGGCCTAACACAACTAACTGCACCAAATTTCAGCAAAATCGGATAATAAATGTGGTTTTTATGAGCCTAAGACCCTAAATTGGAGGATCGGTCTATATGGCAGCTATATCCAAATCTGGACCGATCTGGGCCAAATTGACGAAGGATGTTGAAGGGCCTAACACAACTCAGTGTCTCAAATTTCAGCAAAATCGGATAATAAATGTGGTTTTTATGGGCCCAGGACCCTAAATCGGAGGATCGGTCTATATGGCAGCTATATCCAAATCTGTACCGATCTGGGCCAAATTGATGAAGGATGTTGAAGGGCCTAGTACAACTCACTGTCCCAAATTTCAGCAAAAGCGGATAATAAATGTGGCTTTTATGGGCCTAAGACCCTCAATCGGAGGATCGGTCCATATGACAGCTATATATACAAATCTGGACCGATCTGAGCCAAATTAACGAAGGAAGTCAAGTGGCTTAACACAACTCACTGTCCCAAATTTCAGCAAAAGCGGATAATAAATGTGGCTTTTATGGGCCAAAGTCCTCAATCGGAGGGTCGGTCTATATGGCAGCTATAACCAAATCTGGACCGATCTGAGCCAAATTGACGAAGGATGTCGAAAGGCCGAACACAACTCACTGTCCCGAATTCCAGCAAAATCGGATAATAAATGTGGTTTTTATGGGCCTAGGACCCTAAATCGGAGGATCGGTCTATATGGCAGCTATAACCAAATCTGGACCGATCTGAGCCAAATTGACGATGGATATCGAAGGGCATTACATAACTTACTGTGTTAAATGTCAGCAAAATCGGAAAATAATGTGGCTTTTATGGTATTGATACCCTAAAGCGGCCGATCCATCTTCGAACTTGACCAAAAAAAAGACTTGACTTCACCAAAAAAAGAATCTGTGCAAAGTTTCAGCCCAATATCTCTATTTTTGAATACTCTAACGTGATTTTAACAGACAGACGGACAGACGGACGGACATGTCTAGATCGTCTTAGATTTTTACGCTGATCAAGAATATATATACTTTAAAGGGTCGGAAATGGATATTTCGATGTATTGCAAACGGAATGACAAAATCAATATACACCCATCCTTCGGTGTTGGGTATAAGTGGCTGTAACATCGTGGCATCAAGGAAATTAGGGAAAACTTCTTAAGTGGAGCGGAAGTTTTGTTATTTCTCTCCACAAGGACTTTTTGCAACTCGTTAAAGGGGGATATTCTTCGAAAAAAAAATCGATCAAACTCACTCAAGGATAGTGTTTTATAGTTTATCCACTAGGCGTTTGACAATCTGCGTCTGTTTACAGTGGAGTGGCGGATTTAAAGCCCAGGAGTAGGCTTATAATAGACACCAAAGACTCAACAAGTGCAGTGGTGCTATCAGGCCGCACTTTGTTGCCAGCTATGAAGATTGGGTTTGTTGTTTGAACTGTAAAGTGGAGCGACCGTTTTGTTATTTCCCTCCGCTGGGTTTTTTTGAACTCGTAATAGGTAATTAATCTTCGAAAAAATTCACTCAAGTCGCTCAATGATAGTGTTATAGTGTTGTTGACGATTTGCGTCTGTTTCAAGCGGAGCGGGGGATCTTAAGACCGAGAGTAGGCTTAGAATGGACTACAAAGAGCCAAAAAGTGAGTTGGTGGTATCAGGCCGCAGTATGATGTCTGCTTTGGGACCCCGACGGGTGGAGCGGCTGCGAATCTCGACTGGTGGGACGTCTGCGCTTGGCTCCATTAGCCGACAAACAACTGGTCTGAAGGGGCTTTTGGGGACAACAACTGGATGAAGTCTTGAGGACAAGGCCTATCTATGTTATCCTTGTATGCCTATAATGAGCCTAGGCCATCGACCCTCTCTGGTAAACCAATACGCACTATGAGGTGCATCGCCCTCAGGTTTTTTGAGAGAGATAAGAGGAGGGGCTCGTATAATTTAGCTCGGATATTCACTGCACAGGGTACTCCAAAAGCTACATGTCTAGATTTGGAAAGGGCACCGCAGTCAACCAAAAGGCTACAGTCACCTGGTGGGTATCCCTTGCCGTAAAGTACTAAGGCAAACAGTAGTAAGATGGGATCCAAGAACCTTTTGCTAATTTCGCTAGGGACAGTTTGGTGATGGCAGTTGTCTACAAGGAAGAAGAACAGAGCTGCATACCTAGGAATAATTGCAGTGGGATAGTCAATGGACTGTAATCAGTATTGCCCGATGTTCTTGCGGAATTTCCTGGGTCTCTTTCAGTTTAAGACGTTGCTGGTGACTGGTATCGGGGCCGATACAAACTCATTGCCTTCGGGGATCAACGCTCTATTGAAATGTATCGTTGCGCCCTAAAGAAGATCAACGTTCTATTGAAATTTATCGTTGCGCCCTAAAGAAGATTGTTGAGATCGGGCCAGCCGCAGCACTGGATTTAATCAAGAAGGAAGATATTCCTTCTAGACCAATGGCACATGCGTGGATACTAAGGATTCACACAAAATCTGAATCCATACTTGAGAGACTAAGGGGGCTGTAATCCTTATATTTTAACCACCGACTGAACAATTAGTAGATTAGATGAGGATAAGGGCGATAGAAGACGGTGCGGTATTCGTACAAAACTCCGGCCGTCTCTGAAGGGGTTGTTTACTACGGATTCAACAAGTAGATACTGCATTTGCATAGAAACGATGGAGTTTGGGCAATCAGGAGGCGACATAGTAGTTGTTGCTGAAAACATGTCTGGGGGACTATCAACCACATCTCTAAAGTCTGGCGGACTGCAGGAGACTAAAGATTTTCCGGCACGATCAAAACAGGAGGCGCCGAAATGGGACCGACAAGCTTTCTTTGGGTGGGTCATCCGGTTGGTTTGATCTCAAGGCCAGCGGAGATGGACAAAACTTAAAAGGTACTTCGACAGCAAGTTAGTGAAGCATCTAAAGAGGAATCCTCCACACCGCAAGTGTCCACTGTGTGAGGACAAAAGTTGTGTCCTTGTTTTTGTTCCACAACACGAACTGGATTTAATTTGATCCCATTTATTTCGAACCGAACACTGATTTTGGTAATAAAATTCAATGATTTGCAAGCGTTGCTCGTTAGTAAGTCTATTCATGATGAAATGTCAAAGCATATTGAGCATCTTTCTCTTTGACACCATGTCTGAAATCCCACGTGATCTGTCAAATACTAATGCATGAAAATCCTAACCTCAAAAAAATCACCCTTTAGTATTAAGCAAGTTCAATTGGTATAAAGTTATGAAAGGGGAAAAGGTAATGGCTAACATGGAAGCGATGGCAATGCTCTAACATGGAAACGATGGCAATACCACAACCATACAACAATGGTAACACTACGATAGTGGTAACACCACGACGATGAGAAGCCATTTATACGACAACACTGTCGACAGCTGATCTACGTGTGTGAATAGTAGTGTGTGCGCCTCGCCAGGGTAAAAAAAGAAGAACAAGAAGCCCAGCGAGTCAGTACGCCAGTCAAGACTTACAAATAGGAGCTCTGAGGTGGTCAAGCGTATACACACACCGACAACCAAGACTTATCTATTTGTAAGTAGTCTACTATTGATCTTGGGAGCCTGCATGAGTAAACACTCTGCAAATGCAAATTTTGCCCATGGACATTCCACTAAGGAACAGGGGCAAAATTCTCACATATCAATGAGTGCAGTCCGATTCAAGTTCTAAGCTCAATGATAAGGGGCCTCCTTTTATAGCCGAGTCCGAACGGCGTGCCGAATTGCGACACCTCTTTCGTGAGAAGTTTTACATGGCATAGTACCTCACAAATGTTGCCAGCATTAGGAGGGGAAAACCACAGTTGAAAATTTTTTCTGATGGTCTCGCCAGGATTCGAACCCAGGTATTCAGCGTCATAGGCGGACATGCTAACCTCTGCGCTACGGTGGCGGTGGCGGAGTAAACACTCTACTGCTCTCATAACCTCGTGACTAGGGGAAAGTAAAACATCGGTGGTCATTTTCACCCCACGGTTGCCATCGGCTGTGATAACACAACTTCGGTTGATCCCCACGCTGTCGCCGCTGGTCGCTTTCACACCGGGGTCGCCATCGGCTGTTATACAACACCTGCGCCATCGTCGGTTGATCCCCCGCTGTCGCCACTGTTTGTTTTCACACATCGGTTGCCATAGGCTGTGATACATCAACTGCGCCATCGTCAGTTAATCTCGTCCCGCAGTCGCCGCTGGTCGTTTTCACACAGCGGTTGCCATAGGCTGTGATGCTACAACTGCGCAATCGTCGATTGTTCCCCCGTTGTCGCTGCTGGTCGTTTTCACACCGCGGTCGCCATCGGTTGTGATTCAACACTAGCGCACATTGTCGGTTGATCCCCCCGTTGTAGCCGCGGTCGCCATCGGCTTTGATACAACAACTGTGCCATCGTCGATTAATTGAATAGTGGAATAGTGGTTCCACTGCTTTCACAACTGTCACTGGATTCATAAGAATGCATCATGACAGGATCGAATGAACCTTTTGAAGACGAACAACTGGCGGTCTTAGAGAATGAGGCTAATGCAACGATGGTAGAAATTCTGAATCCTGACCAAGGTCCGGTTTCTGCAGATAAATCTCCACTAATAATGTAAGGCCGCTTCGGCCACAAAATTGATGGTCCTTCTGATGGCAGGGGGATTTGATGTGTTTCCTCTCCAGGAACCATAGGTATATTGAAGTAGTGTTCGTGGACTAAGAATTCCTGGATTTAAACTATTCAAGGGTACCGCGATTGGGAGACACACAGCCCGTATTCTTGCAAAAAGTTGTCTAAATGTTTATCTTCTTTCGGCGCTAAGCTCTGAAAGAGCACTGAAATTAAAAAGTCTCATTATTGGCTGGCTTCATTATGTATGGCGATTCAGAGATGTCGCTCTCAAGCCTTAAGTTGCTTGTTGATGCCGATTCTACAGGATAAAATAACCACATTGTAGGAAGTGACGCTAATGCACATCACCAGATATGGGGAAGTTAGGATACAAACGAAAGGGGAGAGCTACTCATTGAATTTTTATAAGATGCAATCTGGCAACTTTTAATAAAGCGAATAAATCGACCTTTATAGCCAGAAACAGGCAGGAGGTGCGTGATGTATCGGAAGATCTAAGAAAAAGCATATGCGATTGGGATGTGTTAGATTACCACAGCTTCTTTGATCATCGTTAAATTAGTTTCAGCCTTGGCCGGATTAAACGGATCACGAAGGCCCTGAATGACTCACTTGTGTCAGCTTCTCCTTGTGCCAAGCCAAGGGGCAAACAGCCAACACAATGTTGGGCCCCAGAACTGGTTGTTCTAAGGAAGGGCTGCAGAAAACTCTTCAACAGGGCGAAAGTCACAAGGGCACCCCACGATTGGGAAATCTACAAGGCTGGGCTAAGAAAATACAAGGACAAGCTGAGCAAGTCTTAGAACAAACCTGAGACCTCTAGACTGAGGAAGATCCTATCTTCGTGACACATTATGGTAGGATATATTCAGAAGTGGAAAAATGTATAGACAATTTCAGCACAGAACAAGTAAAAAGGCGTTAAGTTCGGCCGGGCCGAACTTTGGATACCCACCACCTCGGGAATATATGTAAACCACCTTTCATCAAAATTCGGTTGAAATTTCATACCTTATGTCCCATATCAGTTATATCAAAATATGTTCCGATTTGGACCAAATACTAAAAGTACACTAGCTATATCTAAAAATAAACCGATCTGAACCATATACGACACGGATGTCGAAAATCCTAACATAAGTCACTGTGTCAAATTTCAGTGAAATCGGATTATAAATGCGCCTTTTATGGGGCCAAGACCTTAAATCGCGATATCGGTCTATATGGCAGCTATATTCAAATCTCGACCGATCTGGGCAAAATTGAAGAAGGACTTCGAAGAGCCTAACCAAACTCACTGTCTCAAATTTCAGCGACATCGGACAATAAATGCGTCTTTTATGGCCCCAAAACCTAAAACGTAGATATCGGCCAATATGGCAGCTATATCCAAATCTGAACCGATCTGTGCGATATTGCAGAAGTATGTCAAGGGGTTTAACTTAACTCACTGTCCCAAATTTTGGCGACATCGGATAATAATTAAGCATTTTATGGGCCCAAAACCATAAATCAAGAAATCGGTCTATATGGCAGCTATATCCAAATCTGAACCGATCTGGGCCAAATTAAAGAAAGATGTCGAAAGGCATAACACAACTCACTGTCTCAAATTTCAGCAAGATCGGATAATAAATGTGGCTTTTATGGGACTTAGACCCTAAATCGGATGATGGGTCTATATGGCAGCTATATCCAAATCTGGACCGATCTGAGCCAAATTCACGAAGGATGTCGAAGGTCCTAACACAACTCACTGTCCCAAATTTCAGCGAAATCGGATAATAAATGTGGCTTTTATGGGACTTAGACCCTAAATCGGATGATCGGTCTATATGGCAGCTATATCCAAATCTGGACCGATCTGAGCCAAATTCACGGAGGATGTCGAAGGTCCTAACACAACTCACTGTCCCAAATTTCAGCAAAATCGGATAATAAATGTGGCTTTTATGGGCCTAAGACCCTAAATCGGCCGATCGGTCTATATGGGGGCTATATCAAGATATAGTCCGATATAGCCCATCTTCGAACTTAACCTGCTTATGGACAAAAAAAGACTCTGTGCAAAGTTTCAGCTCAATATCTCTATTTTTAAAGGCTGTAGCGTGATTTCAACAGACAGACGGACATGTCTAGATCGTCTTAGATTTTTACGCTGATCAAGAATATATATACTTTATAGGGTCGGAAATGGATATTTCGATGTGTTGCAAACGGAATGACAAAATGAATATACCCCCATCCTTCGGTGGTGGGTATAAAAAGCACTAAAGCTTCTTGTTGACACACATTTCCCGGCAAACTGTCCAGCCGAAAACGTGGCGTCTGAAGAGGATGTTATTGTTATGTATTCGTCCAAGGTTGTTGTGGAAATTGTGTCAGAGTGGACCATCCTTTTGGCGATTAAAAAACTCTGATTCCTCTAAGTCACTAGACCCTGATGATATCTCAACCTTTGTTTGAAAACTTTTGCAGCTTGCCTTGTATCTTCTTAACTCAGCCTTATTGAAAACCGAAAACGTGGCATCTAAAGAGGATATCACTGATATGCATTCGTCCGAGTTTGTTGGGGAAATTGTGTCAGAGTGGACCATCCTTTTGACGATTAAAAAACTTGGATTCCTCTAAGTCACTAGACCCTGATGATATATCAACCTTTGTTCGAAAACTTTTTCAGCTTGCCTTGTATCTTCTTAACTCAGCCTTATTGATGTCCTAAAGGCTTTCGTCTGTTTGAAGAGTCTTCAGAAACACTTTGTTGGTACAAACCTTCTTACATTCCATAAATGCATACTCTGGTCCAACTTAATTCCCATATCACTTCCACATAATTTCCATAAATGCCTGTTATGAAAAAACCACCAAATGACAACAAAATTTAGCATTCTTACCCCTAATCCCATGTATACGAATAAATATTGGCAAATGAGTGTGTTTTGCAACTGTGTCATGTTTGTGGAGAATTTAATGCCAATATCCAAAAAAAAAAAAAAAAAATCTTTAACAATTTTCTTCTACCAAGGAACATGTTTGGTTTTTCAACATTGCCGAAAATGTAAAAAAAAAACGAATATCCTTAAATAGGATACTGTGTTAATGGTCGGCAAAATGTCTGCATGTATGAAATTATGTGGTAACTTCCGGTTCCTTCGCGCTAAGCGAGTCAATGCGAAAGCTTATGTGAGTTTGTGTTGGTGTTTGCATCAACAAAATTGTTTGTGCCTCCAAACACCAACAACAACAACAGAAAAAAGGAAAGAGGAAAAAAGTTAACGACTTTGGCCATTTAATGTTTAATACAAGAAGCCCATTAACACACTTTGTTAGTTGGCATTCGTTGCAGGCTTTGTTGTCGCTTGTGTTGTTACTGATGTCGATGTCGCTGCCGCTGCTACAACTAACTGCTGCTGTTGATGATGTTGTTATTCATGTTGCTGTTTTTCTTGCCATTATTGTTATTGTTTGTCTTGCTATTTTGTGCTTCAACACCACTACAACCATCATCATCATTATCAACAGCAGCAACCCCACCACCACAAACAACATCGCGAGCAAAACAACCAAAAATTATTGCCGATGAACAGTGGTTACAATTATTTTTTTCTGCTAGAATGAGGCACTCAATCCTTCTTTGGCAAATGTTCACTAAAGACAAAATTCTAAGGAAATGTTCTCTAAAGACAAAATTTCCATGAAATTTTCTTTAAAGACAAAAATTCAATAAAATTTTCTCTAAAGACAAATTTTCGATGAAATTTTCTCTAAAGACTGGCTGGCTTCCCTATATATGACACACGATTCAGAGATGCCGCCTTCAAACCTTAAGTTGATGGTTGAAACCCCTTCTGTGGGGATGAAGAGACTCATTGTAGAAAGTGGTGCTAATGCACATCACCAGATATGGAGAAGTTCGGATGTCAACGAAAGGGGTGAGCTGCTTATCGAATAAAAGTTGCAATCGTTTTGTAATAAAGGGGATAAACCGACATTTATTACCAGGAACAGGCAGGAGGTACTAGATATTATCTTTGTACCGGAAGATGTAAGAGGAAGAACATGCGACTGGGATGTGTTGGATGACCATAGCTTCTCAGATTATCGTTATATTAGTTTCAACTTTGGCGAAAATATTGCAGAAGTGATACTCGGTTAAACAGAAGAAAGCGGATTGGGATAAATTTCAGCACAAATTTTGCACGTCTATCCCTTCTATACCAGAAAAGGAAGTGGTAACTGCAGAGGATATAGACACAGTGGTCAAGCGGATCACGAAGGCCCTGAATGAATCGCTTGTGTCATGGTGGGCCCAGATCTGGTTGGTCTAAGGAAAGACTGCAGAAAACTCTTCAACAGAGCGAAAGACCCAAGAGTACCACATGATTGGGACATCTATTAGGCTGAGCTAAGAAAATATAAGGGCGAACTGAGAAAGACTCAGAAAAAATCCTAGTGGAATTCTGTAGCTCCGTGGAGGATACATCTGAGGCGTCTATGCTAAGAAAGATTCTGTCCTCGAGACCTATTACGGTAAGATATATTCAGAAGTCTGAGAATGTATGGACAATGTCTAGTGAGGAAATACTAGAACTACTCATTGATACCCATTTCCCGGGAAATTCTCCAACGAACAACGTGGAATTCTCCAGGAGGATACATCTGAGGCCTTTAGGCTAAGAAAGATTCTGCCGTCGTGACCTATTACGGTGGGGTATATTCGGAAGTCAGAGAATGTATGGACAATGTCTAGTGAGGAAACACAGGAATTACTCATTGATACACATTTCCCGGAAAATTCTCCAACAAACAACGTGGAATTCTGAAGGAGGGTACACCTGAAGCCTTAAGGCTAAGGAAGATTCTGTCCTCGTGACCTATTACGGTGGGTATATTCAGAATTCAGAGAATGTATGGACAATGTCTAGTGAGGAAACCCTAGAACTACTCATTGATACACATTTCCCAGGAAATTCTCCAACGAACAACGTGGAATTCTGCAGCTTCGTGGAGAGTACATCTGAGGCCTTTAGGCTAAGAAAGATTCTGTCCTCGTGACCTATTACGGTGAGGTATATTTAAAAGTCAGAGAATGTATGGACAATGTCTAGTGAGGAAACACTGGAATTACTCATTGATACACATTTCCCGGGAAATTCTCCAAGGAACAACGTGGAATTCTGTAGCTTCGTGGTGGGTACATCTGAGGCCTCTATGCTAAGGAAGAATCTGTCCTCGAGACCTATTACGGTGGGGTACATTCAGAAGTAAGAGAATGTATGGACAATGTCTAGTGAGGAAACACTAGAACTACTCATTGATACACATTTCCCAAGAAATTCTCCAACGAACAACGTGGAATTCTGAAGGAGGGTACACCTGAAGCCTTAAGGCTAAGGAAGAATCTGTCCTCGAGACCTATTACGGTGGGGTATATTCAGAAGTCAGAGAATGTATGGGCAATGTCTAGTGAGGAAACACTAGAACTACTCATTGACACACAATTTCCCGGGAAATTCTCCAACGAACAACGTGGAATTCTGTAGCTCAATGGAAGATACATCTGAGGCCTTTAGGCTAAGGAAGATTCTGTCCTCGAGACCTATTACGGTGGGGTATATTCAGAAGTCTGAGAATGTATGGACAATGTCTAGTGAGAAAACACTAGAATTACTCATTGAAACACATTTCCCGGGAAATTCTCCAACTGACAGTGTGGAATTCTGCAGCTTCGTGGTGGATACATCTGAGGCGTCTATGCTAAGGAATATTCTGTCCTCGAGACCTATTACGGTGGGGTATATTCAGAAGTCTGAGAGTGTATGGACAATGTCTAGTGAGGAAACACTAGAATTACTCATTGATACACATTTCCCGGGAAATTCTCCAACAGACAATGTGGAATTCTGCAGGAGGATACATCTGAGGCCTATATGCTAAGGAAGATTCTGTCGTCGTGACCTATTACGGTGGGGTATATTCAAAAGTCAGAGAATGTATGTATTTCCCGGGAAATTCTCCAACTGACAGTGTGGAATTCTATAGCTCCGTGGAGGATACATCAGAGGCTTTTACTTGTTTCTAAAGACAAGATTTTCATGAAATTGTCTCTTAAGACAAAATTTCCATTAACTTTTCTTTAAAGACAAAATTTCCATGAAATTTTCTCTAGAGACCACTTTCAATAAAATTGTCTCCGAGTTTTGTATTGTCCTCTCCTCGCAGACTATTTTAAAACTGTAGGATAGCTAGTTTGGAATTGTGGCATTGCCTTTAGTGTCCCCACTGTATGCCCTTATTATACCGCTAGTCCTCTCCCAACAACAATGGCTTATGTTGCTGCTGCCGCCATTTGTTTGTTCTGTCGTTCTTTCGTTTGGAACGCTAAAATGTAAACAAACATCAAAATTACCGCAGCCGCAGCAGCAACGGCCACAAAGTCTGCTGAAAACACACAAAAAGCCGTTTGTGATAAATTGTATTTCTTGTTTTTTTTTTTTTTTTTTGTGGTCAATTATTTTTTGCGTCTTTGTTTTTTTTTTGTGGTTATAATTTTGATGTTGCCTTCCTCCCTCCTGGCCACCTAGCCTTTAAACGCTCAACAACCTTCTGACTACACTCCTACCCGCTGCCTCATTTCCCACTCGACCCACCCCCTTGGCCAAGTGAGTGTTTATGGGATATTACAACTTTATAATGATGTTAAAAGAGAACTATTTAGGCTTGTGTATGTGTGTGTGTGTGTGTGTGTGAGTTTTTAAACTCAGGAAACAACTAAGGATGTGGCATCATTTGTACGAGCTTTTAAAATAGCCCAAATGAAAATGCTTTTTCTTACCCAAAGCAGGGACTCAACAAGCAAAATGACTACATTTGAGCGTTGTTTCATATCTTGTTGTTGGTGGTTTTGTGTGTTTTTTTTTTCAACAATAATTAGATAAGCCCTAAGGAGGAAATCTGGAAATGAAAAATGATACAAAAGTGAAAAATTGGCAAAACTAAATCTTAACAAAACAGGACATTATGAATTCCGGGAGCAAGAGGTTAATTTGACCACCGCAGTAATGTTTAACGCTGATTTCATACGATGTGTCCAAAAGGAGACATTGTTTTTTAATGATTTGGGGCAAAACAGTCAAATACCGACAATGATCTTGAAGTCTTCAATGCAATACAAAATCCCTGTGCTGAGTACTTTTACACTTGGATCAAATAGCCAGTTGTCTGGTTTTAAATTTTTCATATTATAGCAGTCATTCTAGAACCACATCCAAATGACTTGGGTTTGAAGGCATTTTTTTATGCCCTACACCACCAATGTGGTACAGGCTATTATTTAGGTTAAAATCGTGATTTCTTAAAAAAAATTCAAATTCAAAAGCTTGAGATGGATCATATGACCATGAAAAGTCTTAACCAATCATTCGTCACCTAGAGGATGGAAAGCGCCTGCATTTATGGGTGATAAAGTCAATAATGCAAAATCAATGTGAATCATGAAGAAGCTGTTAACTCTAGGGTTCAATTCCCCACTAGCGAAGTGTTTCGATAATTTAATAACCAAAAAAAAGCATAATGGCAGGCTATGGTCTATGGATCTAGACCATAGATGGGCACCAACCCATATCCGCACACAATTTCCTATAGGCGCTGGTGCCTTGATCTGGATAGAGGGGCAGTATGCTGCTACCTGTTTGATGTGCCAGCATACTATCGAAAAATTTACGCGAATGGTGAAAAAAGGACTATTGTACAAGTATGTCTCTAAAAGTGACGGGAAACTTTCCAATAACCGCAATAGTTCTTTTTTTTCACCATTCGCGAAAATTTTTCGATAGTATGCTGACACATCGAACAGGTGACAGCATACTGCCCATCTATCTTGCGAAGTATCCAGCAAAAATGGTTTAGCAATTTATCCATCTAAGACGGATGTTGCTCTTTTTAGCAGTAAGAGTTCCACTGAACTTCAAATCCAACCTTTTACCCCAGCAAAGATGGGGGCTCATACCTTGTGTCACGCATTGTGTGTATACTGAAGTCGTCAGACCTATTATGCTATATAGTCTGATGGAGGGCTCTCTTAAATTCCGCCTACTACTCAATTCTCAGATTGTGGCTATATGAGTTGCAACCACAATTGATGCTATCATAGCCTTTCTCTTTGGTCAAAAAGCAGCTACGTGGACTGTGGTATCCTTAACATAGTGCCCGCTATATCCCATGCAGTGCGGACTAAACATTATCTGGCCGATATTTGATAGAAAAAACAAGTAAAAAGGCGTTAAGTTCGGCCGAGCCGAACTTTGGATACCCACCACCTCGGGTATATATGTAAACCACCTTTCGTCAAAATCCGGTGCAATACTAACACCTTATGTCCCATAGCAGAAATATGTGCTTAACTTAATATGGCTTAACTTAACTCTGTGTCCCAAATTTCGGCAACATCGGACAATAAATGCGCTTTTTATGGCCCCAAAACCTAAAATCGAGAGATCGGTCTTTATGGCAGCTATATCCAAATCTGGACCGATTTGTGCGATAATGCAGAAGTATGTCAAGGGGCTTAACTTAACTTACTGTCCCAAATTTCGGCGACATCGGACAATAAATGCGTCTCTTATGGGCCTAAGACCCCAAATCGGAGGATCGGTCTATATGGCAGCTATATCCAAATCTGGACCGATTTGAGCCAAATTGAAGGAGGATGTTAAAGGGCCTAACACAACTCACTGTCCCAAATTTCAGCAAAATCGGATAATAAATGTGGTTTTTATAGGCCTAAGACCATAAATCGGAGGACCGGTCTATATGGCAGCTATATCCAAATCTGAACCGATCTGGGTCATATTAACGAAGAATATCGAAGGGCCTAACATAACTCACTGTCTCAAATTTTAGCAAAATCGGATAATAAATGTGGCTTTTATGGGCCCAAGACCCTAAATCGGAGGATCGGTCTATATGGCAGCTATATCCAAATCTGGACCGATCTGAGCCAAATTGACGGAGGATGTTAGGGTGCCTAACATAAGCCACTGTCTCAAATTTCAGCAAAATCGGATAATAAATGTGGATTTTATTGGCCTAAGACCCTTAATCGGAGGATCGGTCTATATGGGGGCTATATCGGACTATATCTTGATATAGCCCCCATTGATATAGCCCCTATATCGGACTATATCTTGATATAGCCCCCATATAGACCGATCCTCCGATTAAGGGTCTTAGGCCAATAAAAGCCAAATTTATTATCCGATTTTGCTGAAATTTGAGACAGTGAGTTATGTTAGGCACCCTAACATCCTCCGTCAATTTGGCTCAGATCGGTCCACTTAACCTGCGAACTTAACCTGCTTATGGACAAATCGTCTTAGATTTTTACGCTGATCCAGAATATATATACTTTATTAGGTCGGAAATGGATATTTCGATGTGTTGCAAACGGAATGACAAAATGAATATACCCCCATCCTTCGGTGGTGGGTATAACAATGATTCACAAGGTCTAGAGCGAGGGAACTTGGGGGGAGTGTGGATACGGATGAGTAGACTGAGGATGGTCTCAAACTACCTGTCACTGCGACTGATTCGAGAAAGAATCTTCAGGATTCGCTTTGCGGGAAGGGAGGACTCGAATGCTGTACTTCAAGTGGTTGACATCTCAGGTTTCAAAGATGACTCCAAGATGGAATCAGAGTATAATATTGAGATTACTGGACGAGTGAACCGTCTTTAAGGCAGAGGTCTGTGTCATTACGATGCAGCAAATGAAATCTTGGGGAGGGACCTACCGCCTTTGAAACTCAGGATTTATGTAGACAGTAATGTGGCCCTTAAGACCCTGGATTCGAGGACAGTGAGATCGAAGTGCGTTGTGGCAAATTTCGAGTCCTCGAATAAGCTCAGCGCTGACGATATAGCGCTAACTTGGATTCGCAGACACTATGGTATTCCGGAAAAGGAAAGGTCAGGAGAATTTTCGAGGGAGGGCTTCAGTGCCAACGAATCAGTACCGCTTTTACATACTTGAAACTATTGGGTTGCCCAAACAGTAATTGCGGATTTTTCATATAGTCGGCGTTGACAAATTCTTTCACAGCTTGTGACTCTGTAATTGCATTCTTTCTTCTGTTAGTTATCAGCTGTTACTTTTAGCTTGCTTTAGAAAAAAAGTGTTAAAAAAAGTATATTTGATTAAAGTCCATTCTAAGTTTTATTAAAAATGCATTTACTTTCTTTCAAAAAAATCCGCAATTACTTTTTGGGCAACCCAATATATATACTTTTTGGGGTCGGAAATTGATATTTCGATGTGTTACAAACGGAATGACAAAATAAAAATTCCCAAATCCTTTGGTGGTGGGTATAAAAAGCAATAAATTTATGGTGATAAGCCGACTATGGTGATAAGCCGACTATTTAGCTGCAGTTATATGACAAAATGTCATTAATATCCACTTTTCTTCGCTAAATGGTCATGAAAAGTGAGACAATTTTTATACCCTCCACCATAAGATGGGGGGTATACTAATTTCGTCATTCTGTTTGTAACTACTCGAAATATTCGTCTGAGACCCCATAAAGTATATATATTCTTGATCGTCGCGACATTTTATGTCGATCTAGCGATGTCCGTCCGTCCGTCCGTCCGTCCGTCCGTCTGTCTGTCGAAAGCACGCTAACTTCCGAAGGAGTAAATCTAGCCGCTTGAAATTTTGCACAAATACTTCTTATTAGTGTAGGTCGGTTGGTATTGTAAATGGGCCATATCGGTCCATGTTTTGATAAAGCTGCCATATAAACCGATCTTGGGTCTTGACTTCTTGAGCCTCTAGAGTGCTCAATTATTATCCGATTGGAATGAAAGTTTGCACGACGTGTCTTGTTATGATATCCAACAACTGTGACAAGTATGGTTGAAATCGGTCCATAACCTGATATAGCTGCCATATAAACCGATCTTGGGTCTTGACTTCTTGAGCCTCTAGAGTGCGCAATTCTTATCCGATTGGAATGAAATTTAGCATGACGTGTTTTCTTATGATATCCAACAACTGTGCCAAGTATGGTTGAAATCGGTTTATAACCTGATATAGCTGTCATATAAACCGATCTTGGGTCTTGACTTCTTGAGCCTCTAGCGTCCGCAATTCTTATCCGATTGGATTGCAATTTTGCACGACGTGTTTTGTTATGATATCCAACAACTTTGCCAAGTATGGTTGAAATCGGTCCATAACCTGATATAGCTGCCATATAAACCGATCTTGGGTCTTGACTTCTTGAGCCTCTAGAGGGCACAATTCTTATCCGATTTGAATGAAATTTTGCACGAAGTATTTCGTTATAATATCCAACAGCTGTGCCAAATATGGTTCAAATCGGTCCATAACCTGATATAGCTGCCATATAAACCGATCTTGGGTCTTGACTTCTTGAGCCTCTAGAGTGCGCAATTCTTATCCGATTTGGCTGAAAGTGTGCACGACGTGTTTCTTTTTTTTATCCAACAACTGTGCCAAGTATGGTTCAAATCGGTTCATAACCTGATATAGCTGCCATATAAACCGATCTTGGGTATTGATTTCTTGAGCCTCTAGAGTGCGAAATTCTTATCCGATTGGAATGGAATTTTGCAGGACGTGTTTTTTTATGATATCCAACAACTGTGCCAAATATAGTTCAAATCGGTTCATAACCTAATATAGCTGCCATATAAACCGATCTGGGATCTTGACTTCTTGAGCCTCTAGAGGTCGCAATTATTATCCGATTTGCCTGAAATTTTGTACGACGGATTCTCTCATGACCGTTAACATACGTGTTTATTATGGTCTGAATCGGTCTATAGCCCGATACAGATCCCATATAAATCGTTCTCTCTATTTTACTTCGTGAGCCCCAATGGGCGCAATTCTTATACGAATTGGCTGAAATTTTACACAGGTCTCCAAAATATAATTTAATTGTGGTCCGAATTGGACCATATCTTGATATGGTTTTAATAGCAGAGCAACTCTTTTCTTATATCCTTTCTAGCCTAAGAAGAGATGCAGGGAAAACAACTCGATAAATGCGATCCATGGTGGAGGGTATATAAGATTCGGCCCGGCCGAACTTAGCACGCTTTTACTTGTTTTGTTTTGTTATAAAAGCATACTGGCTAAGAAAATAAAAGAATTGTTTTTTAGTTTTATTTTTTTTAAATTTAGAAAAAATTAAAAAAAAAACAAATAAAAGCGTGCTATGTTCGGCCGGGCCGAATTTTATATTGGAACAATATCAGGTTATGGTTCATTTCGGACCATAATTAAACTAAAAATTGGAGACCATGGTAGGAGTCATTGTGTAAAATTTCAGCAAAATCTAGTAAGCATTGCGCACTTTAGGGGCTGAAGAATTAAAATAGGGAGATCGGTTTATAGGGGAGAGCTGCATTAGGCTATAAACCGATTCATGCCATTTTCGGCACGTATGATAAAGGTCATGAGAGAAGCCGTTGTACAAAATTTCATCTAAATCGGATAATAATTGCGCCCTCTAGTGGCTCAAGAATTCAAGACCCCAGATCGGTTTATATGGAAGCTTTATCAGGTTATGGGCCGATTTAAACCATACTCAGCACAGTTGTTGGAGGTCATAATAAAACATCCCTTGCAAAATTTCAGCCAAATAGGATAAGAATTGTGCCCTCTAGCGGCTCAAGAAGTCAAGACCCCAGATCGGTTTACAAGGCAGCTATATCAGGTTATGGACCGATTTGATTCATACTCAGCACAGTTGTTGAAAGTCACAACAAAACACCTCTTGCAAAATTTCAGCCAATTCGGATAAGAATAGTGCCCTCTACCGGCTCAAGAAGTCAAGACCCCAGATCGGTTTATATGGCAGCTATATCAAGTTATGGACCGATTTGAACTATACTCAGCATAGTTGTTGAAAGTCATAATAAAACACTTTTTGCAAAATTTTAGCCAAATTTTAGCTATATCAAGTTATGGACCGATTTGGACTATACTCAGCATAGTTGTTGGGAGTCATAATAAAACACTTTTGGCAAAATTTCAGCCAAATCGGATAAGAAGAGTGCCCTCTAGCGGCTCAAGAAGTCAAGATTCCAGATCGGTTTATATGGCAGCTATATCAAAACGTGAACCGATATAGCCCATTTACAATCCCAACCGACCTACACTAATAAGAAGTATTTGTGCAAAATTTGAAGCGGCTAGCTTTACTCCTTCGAAAGAAAGCGTGCTTTCGACAGACGGACGAATGGGCGAACGGACAGACGGACGAACATGGCTAGTTCGACTTAAAATGTCATGACGATCCAGAATATATATACTTTATGGGGTCTTAGACGAATATTTGGAGGAGTTACAAACAGAATGACGAAATTAGTATACCCCCATCCTATGGTGGAGTGTATAATTAAAGTGCTCGGAGTAGGAGTCGAGGAAACTACTCGTAGTCGGAGTCGAGTTAAAATTGCTAGAGATGTTTTAACATGTCAGGATACCTCACATACCATAATACAGCATTGTTACCACATAGCAGCTGTCCAATTCGCCATATGTCAATCCGATGGATTTAGTTTCATTTTATATAGTAAGCTAAGTACTAAGAGTATGCCAGTATGGATCCGCTGAAGGAAGCCATAATTTGGGAATAGACCAAAATACCGGCAGATTGCTTTCGCAACTCTTTTTTTAACAAACTCCGAGCAATAGTCAAGGTAAACGGTGGTCATATCGAGCAAAAGTGAAAGGATTCTGAAACTTAGATTACATCTAAACAATTTGGTCAGATGAATCAATAAAAAATATCATTACACAAACAAAAATTTGGTCGTTAGGATCTCTTTTCCTCCATTTTCCATATTTCAAAGAGTTCTTCTGCTTCCCAGACTAAGCTTTTTTGAACCGTTGACATTTTCATTGGATAAAAGCTATATTTTGTATTATTATTATTATTATAGTAGTTCTTTTCACAAATAACATGTTTCATTGATGATCCCTAAAGTTCCCTTTGCTATGTCTGCACGTAAGACTTAACACTCGCATTTACCCCAAACAGATGCACAGACACACTCATAGCACTTGGTCACCATAAATACATTTACGCTTTACTTAGTTTTGTTTCCGGGCTTCCCAAGTTTTGCTTTTTTATGTTACAACCCCCTTTGGAATCATTTAAAAACAACAAAAAAAAAAAGATACGAATTCCAAATACCATGCTACCTTTTTGTTGGGTGCCTTTTCTTGGTGGCTACATTTATGGCTTGACTTCTTTCCTTCATTGTGGTAGTTGACGAGGGCATTAAAGTTTTTGAGACCGTTATCCTTTGATTTTATGATATCGTTAATAGCTTAGTGGTTACACACAAAACGCATAACAGCAAACACATTCGCACTAAATTCACATACTCGTATGTCTGAATTTACCTGGTAAATACGCGCCTATATGAATGTATGATTATGCTCCCAGGATAAGCGTAATAATCTCAAGATAGTAAAAGTGTGGCAAGCGAGTGCAGTTATATTGCTTTGGCTTGCCTTGTTGTAGCCATATCAAGTGGGATGCGTGCATGTAATGTGATATCCTGGTCTTTTTATAACCACCAACCACCAGGAAGGGGGTCATATTCGTTTTGTCATTCTGTTTGCAACACTTTTGAAATCTAGTCATACCGTTTGTTACACCTCGAAATATTGCTCTAAGACCCCATAAAGTATATATTTTCTTAATCGTCTCGACATTCTAAGGCGATCTTTCCCTGTTCGTCTGTCCGTCCGTCGAAATCACGATAGCGGTCGAATGCTTAAAGCTAGCCGCTTGAAATTTTGCAGAGATACCTACTATTGATGTAGGTCGTTGGGGATTACAAATGGGTCATATCGGTTCAGATTTGGATATAGCTCCCATATAAACCGATCTCCCGATTTGACTTCTTGAAACCATGGAAGCCCCAATTTTTGACCGATTTGGCTGAAATTTTGCACATAGTATTCTGTTATAATATCCAACAACTGTGCTAAGTATAGTCCACACCGGTCAAGAACCTGATATAGCTCCCACATAAACCGATCTCCCGATTTGATTTCTTGAGCCACAATTTTTACCCCATTTGGCTTATGCAGATAGTGTTCTGGTTTCACTTCCAATAACTGTGCCAAGTACCGGCCAAACCGGCAGATAGTGTTCTGTTATAACTTTCAATAAAGTACGGACTAATACCCGGTCTATAACCCCATATAGCTCCCATAAAAACCGATCTCCCAATTTGACTTCTTGAACCCCTGGAAGCCGCAATTTTCGTCCGATTTGGTTTAAATTTTGCAGATAGTGTTCTGGTTTCAATTCCAATAACTGTGCCAAGTACTGGCCAAACCGGTCTATAACCGGATATAGCTCCCATATAAACCGGTCGCTCGATTATCCCTGCTCGGTTCCTAGAGGCTTTAAATTTTGCTGGATTGACAGAAGTTTGGTATGTAGAATAAAATGATGCCCTTTAGCCAAACTTAGTTGGTATAAATTTTTAGCAGAATCCATGGTGGTGGGTTCCCAAGATTCGGGCCGGCTGAACTTAGCAAGCGTTTGCTTGTTTTTGTACCAATGGTAGGTTTGAAGATAAGCTATTAGATTGCCCAAAAAGTAATTGCGGATTTTTCATATAGTCGGTGTTGACAAATTGGTCACAGCTTGTGACTCTGTAATTGCATTCTTTCTTCTGTCAGTTGTCAGCTGTTACTTTTAGCTTGCTTTAGAAAAAAAGTGTAAAAAAAAGTATATTTGATTAAAGTTCATTCTAAGTTTTATTAAAAATGCATTTACTTTCTTTTAAAAAATCCGCAATTACTTTTTGGGTAACCCAATATATCGGACCATATCTTGATAAAGCCTTCATATAGACCAATTTAAAGTCTTATGCCCATAGCAGCCGCATTTATTATCCAGTTTTGCTGAAATTTGGAATAATGAGTTGTGTTGGATTCCTTGATAATCTTTCACTGCTGCATATATAGCCCATTGAGTCCCATATTCGGAAATGGGCAGCCAAGGTCGCGCATAGGTTGAGGAAGCTCTGCAACCTGAATGGGGACAGGTGCGGCCACAGTTTCATACTGGATGCCATTAATGCGGCAGCCACCGCAGCGCAGAGGTTAGCATGTCAGCCTATTACGCTGAACACATGGGTTCAAACCCTGGCGGGAACATTAAATTTTTTTTTTTTCAACGCTGGTTATCTCCTCCTAATGCTGGGGACATTTTAGGGGTACTATGCCATATAAAAACTTCTCCACAAAAATGTGTCGCACTGCGGCACGCCGTTCGGATTCGATTATAAAAAGAAGGTACCTTATTATTGGACTTTAACCTGAATCAGACAGCACTCATTGACATATGAGAAGTTTGCCCCTGTCCCTTAATGGAATATTCTTGGCCAGATTTGAATTTTTTCTATTGATGCGGAGAGTAGATTGAGGAGTATCTCCTACAATATGGCACAGCCATCGATTCAGACTATCATATTTAGGATTTGTCTTCCCGGGTGACGGGTGTGTAGAGGGCGAATGCTATGTTGGAGGAAGATGACACCTCGACCTTCATTGATGGCTCCAAGATGGAGTCATGGAGTCAGGAGTCAGGTCTACTCCGATGCACTCAGTATCGGTATGTCCCTGAGAATGTACGGTCCTTCAGGCAGAGGTTTGTGTCTGCGTCGGGCGAATCAGTCACCGGTCTTGCCTACGTGCCAAGACAAATTGTGGTAAGGGATCTACAGCATTCGAGACCCAGGATTTATGTGGACAGTATGGCGGCGCTCAAGGCCTTGGGTTTAAAGACGGTGGTATCGAGGTGTGTGACAGATTGTTTGGATTTTCTGGATAGAATCCGGGTCCACGATGTGACACTTATATGGGTTCCCGGACTTGAAGGGATTCCAGGGAATGAAGGGGCGGGAGAATGTGCCGGATATAGGTTCCCGGAATTGAAGGGATTCCAAAGAATGAAGGGGCGGGAGAATGTGCAAGGAAAGGTTCGTCTGCGACGGGCAAACCAGTCACCGGTCTTGCCTACGTACCATTTCTCGAGCTGTTGAAGAAGATGAAATGGTCAGAGAGGAGTCAGTGGTGAGATGGGACTCGGCGAGTGGTTGCCGGACCACTAAGGCGCTCTAGGCTTTTATCGACCGGAATTGGTACTGGCGTTCGATAAGAGGAGTCATAACCGGACACTTTGCCATAGGCCACATGGCAGTGGGCATGGGAGATCTATTGATGACGATGAGGAGGAGGCTATCGAGCACTTGCTGAGTTCATGTCTGAGTCAGCAGGGACGCAGGTATTCCTTTCTGGGCAGGCGGTTCTTCTGCGATCTGTGTAATCTTTCGAACGTACCTCTGGACGGTCTCCTATGATTCGGAACGGGAAGGGATGGTTCTAACGAATGGTGTTATAAGATCAGACGAAGGCACATATGTGCTTGCATAAACGATAGGCTTTTCATTCTGGTCCTCCCCTCTTCCTGTTTATTTTATCGCCAGATTTAAGGGCCTTGTCCCCTAAAATTCGAGTAATTCGTGCGAAATTTTATATAAGAATCGTTAAGGTAAATGCAAATTCTTTGTGGTCTTGACATTGGGGGTCAATCTAGGATTGTCCAACTATCCGTCTATTGAGACCAGTTTTATCATGTGAATCTGCTTGATTGAAATTTTTCAAGTTTTTTGGGAAATAAAACGAAAGCAGATTAAAGCGTGCTAAGTTCGGCCGGATAGAATCTTGAGTACGTACCCCCACCGTAGATTCTGCTAAATATATACCCTTATTACCTCAGTTTGTATTGGAATTATTTAAAAACATTCATTCAAGAAGTCAAACCGCCGTTTTAAAGGACCTATATCTATTTATGAATCCATCGGAATAGGATTCGTTATGAGTGTTGGGGGACAAAAGTTTACTTCACGTACAAAATTTTAGTCAAATCAGATAAAAATTGAAGTTTATAGGGACTCAAGAAGTCAAATCCAAGATCGACTTATAAAGAGACTATGTCGGTTTATGAACCGATTCGGATCATACTTGTCAACAATATTGGAAGGCAGTGTCATATTTTAGAACTCTAGTTACTCAAAAAAGTCACTTTCAGGGATGGATTTATATGAGAAATATATCCAAATTTGAACCGATTGTCTTCATTTGCAATCCCCAACGACCTCGTCAATAAAAAGTATCGATGCACAATTTCAAGCGTATACCTTAATTTTTTCGAACGTTATTGTGATTTATAGAGACGGACAAACAGACAAACGGGCGGATGAATTAACGGACGGACGGACAGACAGACGGACGGTCGGACTTAGCTGTATCAGCTCAGAGTTCCAAGCTGCATAAAATAATAAAGAACTTAGAACCTATCTGATATACATAATACAAATATGGAACTGATTGGACTACATTTAGATATAGCTGCCATATAGACCAATCGCCCAGTATTGGATCTTAAGGCCATAATAAATGCAAATTTCAAATTTCGCCTTAGAACTTTCTATTGAGGAACAGTGGCAAACTTCTCACATATCAATCAATTATTGTTGTACGATTCAAATATAAGCTCAATGATAAACTACCTCCTTTTTTAATAGACGAATAAGAATACCGTGCCACAGTGCGACACCTCTTTGGGGAGGAGTTCTTAAATGGCTTCTATGTATGACATTGTACCTCACAAATGTCGCCATTATTAGGAGGGGATAACCAACGCTGAAAATTGTTCTAATGTTCTTACCAAGATTCGAAATCAGGCGTTCAGCGTAACAGGCGGGCATGCTCACCTCTGCGCTTCGGTGGCCATAACAGGAGCATTTATAACCCGATTTCGCTTGAATTTTGCAGCTGTGAGTTGTATTCGGCCGCTTAATACCGAACCCAATAACCTACAGATTGGACTATGTATATGGTGTAGCTGCCATATAGACTGATTAGACTGATGTGACGAATAAAAGTCTTACCCCCTCAAAAGCATCATTTACCCGATTTTGCTAAAGTTTGGGACAATGAACTCTAAAGGGTGATTTTTAGCTATTATCTTTTGGGCAACACTGGTTTAAATAGCTTACGCACGTTTCGCGTTTTGTTTCACCGTCAAACATCTTCAGGTTGGTCTATAATTTAAACATCTTCTAATAAATGAACAACGCTTGGAAATTATTCAATTTTTTTCTCATAATGCGTGATCTGTAAAGAAAGTTCATCACGCGCTTTCTCCATTTTATGGACGTAGCTCATTTTCCGCTTCATGGGTACGTAAAAAAGCTGCTTTGTCGATTTTGGAGTGAAAATCAGAAAAAGTCACAGTCTTGTGCGGTTTATGGGCTGGTGACATCATTGGACCGTACTTCTTCGAACATGATGCGAATCGTAATGTAACTGTGAATGGTGGGCGCTACCGTGAGATGATGTTCAACTTTTTTTTGTCCAAAATGTAAGAGCTCGACTTGCATGACATGTGGTTTCAGCAAGAGCGTGCCACATGCCACACAGCACGCGCAACAATGGACTAATTGAGAGGCGAGTTCGGTGAACATTTTATTTCACGTTCGGAACCGATCAATTGGCTGCTTAAATCGTGCGATTTAACGCCTTTAGACTATTTTTTGTGGGTATATGTTAAAGCTCATGTTTATACAGACAAGCCTGCTTCAATTGTTGCATTGGAAGACAACATTGAAGCATTTATTCGTTAGCTACCGGCTGAAATGTTGGAAAGAGTATGCCAAGGTTGGACTAAGCGGATGGACCATTTGAGGAGAAGTCATGGTCAACATTTGCATGAAATAATCTCCAAACATTAAATTATAAGGGCCATATTATCGATTCAAATAAAGATTTCGTGAATTTTTTTTTGGCATCCGTACCAAATATGGTGCCTACCGGACAAAATTTTGGTACAGCTTTCATATAGACCTATCAGCCGATATGGTATGGTTCGGAGAGCTACCATATAGACCGATCTCCCGATTTCGAGCCTTAAACCCACAACAAAAATTTCCGATTTCACCACAGTGACTTATATTAGGCCATTTTCCATCCTTGCCAAATATGGTCCCAAGCGGACTATATTCAAATGTAACTGCCACACATACCGATATCGTGATATAGGGCCTTAAAGTCATAACAGGCTCATTTATTACCAGACTTTGCGGAAACTTGAAACAGTTGATCATTCCAATATCTGAACCGAATATGGTCTAGATTGAGCCCTATTCAGATATAGTTACCACATAGACCGAACTGCTCAAATAGGGTCTTAAGGCCATAAAAGGCGTAAAAATGTAAATTTTGCCCATGAACATTCCGATGCAGTCCGATTCAAGTTTAAGCTCAATGATAAGGGGCCTCCCTTTTATAGACGAGTAAGAACGGCATGCCGCAGTGCGACCCCTCGTTTGAAAGAAGTACATTTCACTAAGGAACAGGGGCAAACTTCTCACATATCAATGAGTGCAGTCCGATTCAAGTTTAAGCTCAATGATAAGGGGCCTCCTTTTTGTAGCTGAGTCCGAACGGCATGCCTCAGTGCGACACCTTTTTGGAGAGAAGTTTTACATGGCATAGTACCTCACAAATGTTGGAGAACGACCGCCTCCCATTGCATCTGAAGAAATTGACCTCCCCCGGCAAACCATAGTAGTTGTGGCTCAATTACGTTGCTTCATATGCACCCGCCTCAACTCCTACAGAGCAAGTATTGATGCCGACTTGCCAGATGTATGTCCCGATTGTAACCAGGGACCGCACGATACACGCCACCTGTTTAACTGCCCAATCAGACCCACTCGACTCAGACCCAGATCCCGGTGGAAGCACCCCATCTTGGTCGCAGAGTTCCTGGGTCTTGACAATCGACAGAATCAAGCAGACGAAAGAGAGAACACAACCAACTGCTACAACAACAACAAATCCTGTCCGTTTATACTGCATTTTTGGGGGATTTAAGTGACATACTGGGTTGCTCAAAAAGTAATTGCGGATTTTTTTAAAGAAAAAAGTAAATGCATTTTTAATAAAACTTAGAATGAACTTTAATCAAATATACTTTTTTTACACTTTTTTTCTAAAGCATGCCAAAAATAACAGCTGATAACTGACCGAAGAAAGAATGTAATTACAGAGTCACAAACTGTGAAAAAAATTTTCAACGCCGACTATATTAAAAATCCGCAATTACTTTTTGGGCAATACATAAGCCTACATGCGTAGACATGAATGTGCATAGCACACACATACATACACAATTCTTGGAGGGGAAAACCACCGCTGAAAATATTTTCTGATGTTCTCGCCAGGATTCGAACCCAGGCTTTAAGCGTCATAGGCGGACATGCAAACCTCTGCGCTACGGTGGCCTCCATAAAAGGCGCATTTACCCGAATTCGCTGAAATTTGAAGACTTCTCGGCATCAAAAAAAAAATGTATTGGGCCACAATTTGAATATAAATACGAATATAGTGGAGTTATATTAAATTACGACAAATAATTAATCTATTGGGTTGCCCAAAAAGTAATTGCGGATTTTTCATATAGTCGGCGTTGACAAATTTTTTCACAGCTTGTGACTCTGTAATTGCATTCTTTCTTCAGTCAGTTATCAGCTGTTACTTTTAGCTTGCTTTAGAAAAAAAGTGTAAAAAAAGTATATTTGATTAAAGTTCATTCTAAGTTTTATTAAAAATGCATTTACTTTCTTTTAAAAAATCCGCAATTACTTTTTGGGCAACCCAATATAATGGTGGGTATCCACAGTTCGCCATGGCCGAACTCAATACATTTTTACTCGTTACTTATTTCTCTTATCTTGGCGCTGTCTTTTGTCCCTTCTCATTATCCTTTTATCTTTGCAGCATAACGGCGGCAACATGTCCTGACACTTAAACGCTTTGAAGTGTGTGCAGGTGTTTGGTATGTCATAGCGTAATTCTCTAAAGGGGATTATTCGTATAAAAATGACATTAAAACTATAATCAGGTTATAAATACAAGACCAAGAAGAAGAAAGAAAACCACAACCCATTGTAATAATGCACCACAAATGCGTTATTAGATGGGGGAGTATTGCTCATCATCATCTGTTGTCCCATAAGCCACTCAAAGCGTTGAATAACGTGTAAACTGCAATAGTTAATTGGCTATTAAGGGAAGAACCTAAGTAATGTTAAGTGTCATCTAAATGAGATCATCTTGCAAAAAGTTGACATTAATTAAGCAAAAGACAGGACGTGGAAGGAACATTTTACATATAATCTTAGATATTTGTAACAAGGAAAAAATCGTTGAAAGGAAATATATATCTTTGTAAACTAAAAGTGGATATGGAAGAGCATAGTGCAACGCAATGTTTAAATTTCAACAGAATTGGGTAATCAATGCGCTTTTTAAGGGATTAAGAACCTAAACAATGAAGTATGACGATATAACAGCTATATCTTAATATGCTCCGATCTGGAGCCCACCCTCGTCTTCCTTGATAACAGTCAGATTTTAATCTTCTCTGGATTAACATTGAGATCTCAAGCTATACCCCAATAAAATGTCATCTCCAAAACATTTTGACATAAAAAAATCGTTGATAAAATCGTCCAACGGATTCAAATCCCTCCTCTGTCAGCATCCGTAATAGGTCATGTATGGTATTCACACATAGGAGTGGCGATAAAATGCCTCCCAGTGGCTTGCCTTGTGCCACTTTCTCCCTTGTATTTATTGGGTTGCCCAAAAAGTAATTGCGGATTTTTTAAAAGAAAGTAAATGCATTTTTAATAAAACTTAGAATGATCTTTAATCAAATATACTTTTTTTACGCTTTTTTTTCTAAAGCAAGCTAAAAGTAACAGCTGATAACTGACAGAAGAAAGAATGCAATTACAGAGTCACAAGCTGTGAGAAAATTTGTCAACGCCGACTATATGAAAAATCCGCAATTACTTTTTGGGCAACCTTATATATCATGGGACCTACAATTTATCCATCTGTTCTTTAGCATGTGGTTTATCCAGTCTCCAAGGACCTGATCCATCCAGTATTACTATAAGGATTGCATCAGTGTGTCGGTCGGCTTATTGATAAACCTGACCCCTTGTTGTCAGTGCATACCGCCAATGAGCACATCTTGGCATCGAAGGATTCTTCTATTTTATGCACAATCCCGTGCAAGGCAGCCTCCACCGACCTTCGCTTGAAATAAATATGCTCTTTATATTTAAACTGTTTGCTTAATGTCCAACTCTAAATCATGGTACACATTCCATGATTTTGAGTAGAAAGGACGAAAGGCTTGTAGGCTTTTTGGTATTGTATAACTTGTCTCGCCGGGCTTGGGTATAAATGCCACCTTGCCCCCGACAGGCTTTCGAAGCTTATGCATGTCCTAGGTACGCTGTGAAATTATTGGCCAGATGAGGCACCAGATAGTCGGCCTACTTTTGCAGTTACGACGGAAATATTCCATCAGGTCTGGGAGACATATGTGGTTGGAAGCTCCTCAAGGCTTGCTTTACCATAAACTCTGTAATGATAAGACTTCGATCAACATAATTTTCCAAAGATTCCAGTGTCTCTGTGAGTCCCATCGTTTTCTGTGGAAAATGCGTTTTCATCAAAAGCCTCAACTTGCCCTTCGTCGTACCTCCTCTCACTCCCATATCGTCTACTAATGTTTCAGTTTCGACATGGGTTTTAAAGAGAAACTTTTTCATCTTGGCGGCGTCATTAACGCTATCAATCTGTTCGCAGAAAAGCTTTCAGGAGGTACATTTTGCCGGTTTGGTAATCTTATTGGAGCTGTGTGTGTCCTGGAGCTGTGTGTTGTGCACACGTGTGTAGTACACAAAGTAAACTTCCGCTTTTTTACGACGTCCCCCGTTGGAGGCCACCGTAGCGCAGAGGTAAGCATGTCCACCCATGACGCTAAACGCCTGGATTCGAATCCTGGCAAAACCATCAGAAAAAATTTTCAGCTGTGGTTTTCCCCTCCTAATGCTGGCAACATTTGTGAGGTACTATGTCACGTAAGATTTCTCTCCAAAGAGGTGTCGCACTGCGGCACGCCGTTCGGACTCGGCTATAAAAAGGAGGTCCCTTATCATGGAGCTTTAACTTGAATCGGACTGCACGTATTGATATGTGAGAAGTTTGCCCCTGTTCCTTAGTGGAATGTTCATGGGCAAAATTTGCAATTTGCCCCGTTGTATAGTCTGCGCACCTCTTTTGCAATTTTGCGAATCTCCCCGATTATCCAGGGTTTTTCTTGAGCTAATTTCCTTTCCCGAAGAGAACAACTATCTTCGAAGGACCCCACCAGTACTCTCGTAATCCTGTTGACATTTTTGTCAATCTCTTCTATGCTTGGATAAACTAAATTATCTTGCCCAAGTCTTCTTCTGAGTAGCCGAATCCGAATTTTTTCCAGCTGGTTTTTAGCTTATTCCGGAAGTTTATCGGAATCGGCGCTGGCCGTGCTATTCTAAATCTAATGTAGCGATGGTCAGAGAAAGAGTGTTCCATGGAGACCCTCCAATCCTGAACCTCATCGATTAGATTTTCCGAACATATCGTCACATCTAATACCTCCTCCCTAATTTTATTAACAAAGTAAGTGGTTTTACCAATATTAAGTGTTATTAGGTCGTTAGTATTCAAGAACTCTGTCAGGGCTTGGCCCCGCTTTTTATTGTTTGTATAACCCAAGAAATGTGGTGAGGGTTTGCATCGCACCCTATAGTTCCCCATTTCCTGTCTGTTTTGCCTTCCTCACAAACCATTGCAGTTCCGACGGAGAGCCGAAAGGCAGATAAAGTGATGCGTAGTATGCTCCACCGTCTCCCTGCCTCATCACTGCTGCATCCGACGTTGACAACTCTGGGGAAAATATATAATTTAAATTTGTATGACAAATAACGCAGGACCTCTGGCGAGTACCTGTGATAGCTTAGAATAATTGGTAGTTGATATGGTTCAGTCCAGAAACTTTGTCCTGGGTCGTCCATGGCTCCTGAATTACGGCAATGTGGATCTTGCTCCTACTGATAATCTCCATCAGAGCGTGTGTAGATGCCTTGCTGCGGTGGAGGTTTATCTGGATTACCTCAATCATTGTCTCTTCATTAAATAGGCTTCTTGGGAGTGGGTGATGGTCTCATCGTCCGCTCCCTGTGCTTTAGGTTGCATTGGTTTTCCTGTCACTGCACTGCCTTATGTTTCTGCATTAGGTTCTTTGCCTATCCTTGTCTTCCAAATCCTGATAAAGTCGGGTAACTGTTCGTTAGGCTGCATTGAGTCTACCTTCCCTACGTTGCCCGATGTTCCAATATTAGGATATATGCCTATACTAGTCTTCAAAATCTTGAGTATATGAGCTTCTTGGCAGAAGGTTATGGTCTCATGGTCCGCTCCCTGTTCTTAAGTTAGCACTAAGTTTCCCATTACTGCACTGCCTTATATTTCAGCAATAGATTCTGGGCTTCTTGGCAGAAGGTTAAGGTCTCATCGTCCGCTCCCTGTTCTTAAGCTAGCATTAAGTTTCCCATCACTGCACTGCCTTATATTTCTGCATTAGATTCTTTGCCTATCCTAGTCTTCCGATTCCTAATAGAGTCAGTAATAGTTCCATCAACGGGTCCCTATTCGTTAGGCTGTATTGAGTCTATCGTCCTTGCACTGCCCGATGTTCCAATATTAGGGTTAGGCCTATACTAGTCTTCCAAATCTTGAGTAAATGGCCTTCTTGGGAGTAGGGGGTGGTCTCATCTTCGGATTCCTGTTCCTCAGGTTGCATTGAGATTCCTATAGCTACGCTACCTGATATTTCAATATTAGGATCTTAACCTATCTTAGTCTTCCGAATCTTGAGAAAGTGGGTGATGGTTCCGTCGTCGGGTCCCTGTTCGTTAGGCTGTGTTTGGTCTCTCGCCCCTAAACTGTCTGATGTTTTAGTATTAGGATCTTTGCTTATCCTAGTCCTCATAGTTTTGACAAAAGGCGGCCTTGGTCCTGTGATACCCAATGACTTCTTAGTCAAACTTCTCACAGAGACTTGATTAATGCTCATCCAAAGGAGAGTTCCGTACAATTTCTCCTCCGTGTCTAAGACCTCGCACTTCTCTACGACCAACTCTTTGTTTTGCTGGTTCAAGACTTCTATTACGCGCGAATTCGCCACTCTCATCCTTGATGAAGACCTTCGCCTTTGGGAGCTAGGGGATGTCTATTCTATTGGGTTGCCGAAAAAGTAATTGCGGATTTTTTAAAAGAAAGTAAATGTATTTTTACTAAAACTTTGAATGAACTTTAATCAAATATACTTTTTTTACACTTTTTTTCTTAAGCAAGCTAAAAGTAACAGCTGATAACTGACAGAAGAAAGAATGCAATTACAGAATCTCAAACTGTGAAAAAAATTGTCAACGCCGACTATATGAAAAATCCGCAATTACTTTTTGGGCAACCCAATAGGTACACTGCAAGCGCATTTATTAAGCAATCTTGCCAAAACTTTGTACAACGCTTTCCTCGACAACTATTGAAATATTTCAGAAGTTTGCTCCAAATCGGTTCAGATTTAAATATAGCTCCCATATATATGTTTGTCTGATTTTGAGAAATATTGCAATAAAGTGCTCATTTGTTAACCGATTCTCTCGTAATTTGGGAGGAGGGATTTTTCTTGTAACTTTTGACATTTCTAGTGAATTTCATAGAAGTCGGCCCAGATTTATATACTACTCATATAAGTCTATCGCCCGTTTTTTACTCCAAAAGCCACTTTAAGCGCATTTATTGACCAATATTTTGCAAAACGCTATCCTCGACGACTACCACAATATCTGAGAAATTTGCTCGAAATCGGTTCAGATTAAGATATGCAGCTGCCTCAATTTCTTGCAAGATGTATGTCCCGATTGTAGCCAGGGACCGCACGATACATGTCACCTATTTAACTGCCCGGCCAGACCCACTCGACTCAGACCCATATACCTGTGGACGCACCCCATCTTAGTAGCAGAGTTCCTGGGTCTTGACCCCCAACAAAATCAAGCAGACGAAAGATAGAACACAATAAACTGCTACAACAACTACAACAATAACAAGATATAGCTCCCATATAAATGTTCGTCAGATTTTGGTAATTTATTTGAACAGTTTGAACATATTTCCTCGAAATTTGATAGGGATTGTTTAATAACCCACCTGAAAATATCCGCCGAGGTCCATCAAAGTCGGTTCAGAATAAGACATAGCTCCCACATTGTACTCACAGGGTAGGTGTAGTCGGCTGCGCCCGACTTTTACCCTTCCTTACTGGTTACTTTTTCAGTCTGTTGAAGTATTTGTTAGATGATGGCATTTTCTGTCGAATTATCTTGAAAACAAAACTTTTGGTAGTTGTTAAAAACAGGCTATGTTTAAAGAAATAGCTCTTGTGCACATGTATGGCCCAACTGACAGCTTTTTGGCTATATGATTTAAAGATTTTGGAGAACAATTCTGCTTTTCATAGAAATACCTCAAACTTTGTTCGAATTTTAACCCAAACTTGTCTGCCACTTGTTGTGCTGTTGCCAAAGCATAGACCTCATAAAGAGTTTTCACGAATTTCATAAAGGACCCTTCAACAATTCTCAGCAATTTTGAAATTTTCAACATGGTTTCTTGTTAGAATTTTCTTATACCATGTTGAGTACTCTCTCAATCTAGTAAATGGCTCAAGCACTATTCAAAGCTTCCTGAGATCTGTCGGTATGAATGAATAATCTTGAACCAACTCACAAAGAGCTTTGTATTTAAATTCGCAAAAACTTTCCCCGCTCAGTGGTAATTAAATTTTATCGCATCTTCATTTAAGTATTCCGCCAAATTTGCTGCACGAGTCTCTTGAAATTGAGGTTGAATTTATTTAAACATTCATCGTTAACATACTTCATTAAATTTTAATCTTTATTTTTACTCGCTTCTTTTATCTTTCTATCGTTGTCTTCTCATGCGTAACAAATAAAACGAGAGAATTCAAACAAGGAAAAAAAATACACCGATGAAAACGATGCCAGACTCGTAGTGCTGTCTTAGAAATAAATCTTAAGGGGGACGAGCCCAATATGGGCAAAGGGACGGCAAGAGAAGGAAAATTTCAAACGTAATGCTGGGAAAGTTTTGCTCAGAAGAAATTGAAGTTTTATCTGTTTTAACAATTTTTTACAACTTTAACCATAATTCATTTGTATGTATGTTTGTTTGTTTTGGTGTAAATGTGTGTGGGAGTGTGTGCATTCTAAACAAATGCTTAGTATAAGTGTGCGCATAGGTTTGCGTGTGCGTGTGTGTGTGTGTGTCTATGGGCGTTTTAATACAACGATTTCAAAGCAAATACTTGGTGTGTGTGTGTGTGTGTGTGTGTGTGTGTGTGTGTGTGTGTGTGTGTGTGTGTGTGTTTGCTTTCGCCCTTAATTTATTTGTTACCAGGAAAAAGGAGGACAAGACCTTCAATACAATAAATAAAATGAGTTTTTACCATTGCATGATGATGATGATGATGATGATGATGATGATGTTGTTGATGTTGGCAATATAAAGTATTTACAAATATTGGCATTCTTCTGTGAAAGAGTTTATAAAGTTACACCTGTATGAGTTTTGCGTCGAGCAAAAAATAAACAAAGCCACAAAGGTAAAGCTTAAGTTTCAAGCCAACATCTCATAGGAAAGTGAAAATTTTTACTCTATGCCCTATCCACAATAATTCCATTTCAATTAAATGCCGTTTTAAGTGAACTTATGCTAGAGCTTACAGATGTAATAAGACGGAATTTATGCAGTCTTACATTTTTGATATATTTACTATAAAAGGAAGGTATAGTAATGATGGAAAAACAGTTACCGTAAGGCTGAAATCGGGCTCAATGCAGCCTGAAGAACAGGGAACAGTCGATGAAGCTATCACCCACTAACCAGAAGATGGGCTTCTGGGAGGACCAATGATTGAGGTCATCCAGATAAACCTTCACGGGAGCGAGGCCACTACTCACGCACTGATGGAGGAAATCAGAAAGGGCCAGATTCACATTGCCTTAATTCAGGAGCCATGGACGATCCGGAACAAAGTTTCTGTACTGAACCATATCATCTACCAATTACCCTATGCTAACCCAGGTACTTGGCCGAGGACCTGCGTTATTTAAATGATGAGACAGGGAGACGGTGTAGCTTTGGCTGAAATTTTGCATGAAGTGTGTTGTTATGACATTCAACAACAGTGCTAAGTTTGGTTTAAATCGGTCCACAATCTGATACAGCTGCCATATATACCGATCTTGGATCTTCAATGGATCTTGGCTTCTTAAGCCTCTAGATGGCGTAATTCTTATTCGAATTTCTGAAATTTTGCATGATGTGAAAACGGTCCATTTGGGTTGCCCAAAAAGTAATTGCGGATTTTTTAAAAGAAAGTAAATGCATTTTTAATAAAACTTAGAATGAACTTTAATCAAATATATAATTGCCATTTTGTTCGATAACCTTTTGCCATCTTCCTGGCAAATTTAGTATTCCACGCTCATAGAACTTCTGGCCTTCATCTGAAAAAGAACTGAACCAAGTGCGATTTTATAGCCTCATCATTGCCAAAAGTTTTACCATAAAAGGAGTTCTGCAAAGATCGAAATAAATGATAGTCTGATGGTGCAAGGTCAGGGCTATATGGTGGATGCATCAAAAGTTCCCAGCCAAGCTCACTCAGTTTTTGGCGAGTGACCAAAGATGTGTGCGGTCTAGCGTTGTCCTGGTGGAATATGACACCTTTACGATTGACCAATTCTGGTCGCTTCTCCTTGATGGCTGTATTCAATTTGTCCAATTGTTGACAGTAAACATCGGAATTAATCGTTTGGTTCCTTGGAAGCAGCTCAAAATATACGACACCCTTCCAATCCCACCAAACAGACAGCATAACCTTCTTTTTGTGGATATCAGCCTTTAAAGTGTTTGAGCTGGTTCACCATGCTTGGACCATGATCGTTTTCGACTAACGTTGTTGCAAGCAATCCATTTTTCATCTCCAGTTACGATTCGTTTTAAAAACGGATCGAATTCATTCTATTTAAAGTTGTTGTTGTTGCTGTAGCAGTGTGGTGTACACTGAGGCGGCAGCCCTTGCTGATGAAGGACTTCATCGGGTCAATCCGGTACGTACAACCGGCTGCCATGGGATTGATTGTGTTTAAGGTGCATATCACAAGCGTTGATTCGGTTTGTTAAATGAATTTCTTTCAATACATGTGGTACCCAAATATCAAGCTTTTTCACCAGTCCAAGACTTTTTATGTTATAATGAACGGTTGATTTTGGTATATTTAACTTCTCTCCTATCTCACGCTCAGTTACATGACGATCCAATTCGATTAATGCTTCGATTTGGTCATCATCAACTTCATTTGGCCGATCTGAATGTGGCTCATCTTTAAGTGAAAAATCTCCAGAACGGAATTTGCAAAACAAATTTTGACACTGTCTTCCTTTTAAGGCTTTATCACCATACACATCGCGTAACTTGTTAGCAACCTCCTCCGCGTTTTTTCCTTTACGGAAATAATAAAGTAAAATATGACGAAAATGCTCCTTTGTGGGCTCCATATTAAAATTGACGCCAAACAAACAAATGTAAACAAAATTTCGCGCGCTAAAAGTAACAGCTGATAACTGACAGAAGAAAGAATGTAATTACAGAGTCACAAGCCCTTGAAAAAATTTGTCAACGCCGATTATATGAAAAATCCGCAATTACTTTTTGGGCAACCAATTTTGTTATAACTGCGATATATATGGGTCAAATCGGTACATAACCTGATGTAGCTGCCATATAAACCGATCTGGGATCTTGACTTCTTAAGCCTCTAGAGGGCGCAATTCTCATTCGATTTTGCTGAAATTTTGTACAATGGCTTCTTCCATGACCTTCAATATACGTGTCTAATTTGGTCTTAATAAATCTAAGGCCCTAAACAGCTCCCATTCTTAACCAAATGGACTGAAATATAACCCAATGACTTCTACTATGGTCTTCAACATTCAATTCACTTATGGAACGAATCGGACTACAACTTGATATATCTCCAATAGCATAACAATTTTTATCCATTATTCTTTCTATGCCTAAAAAGAGATATCCGGCAAAGATCTCGACAAATGCGATCCATGGTGGAGGGTATATAAGATTCGGCCTGACCGAACTTAGCACGCTCTTACTTTTTTGTTTTAAATCAGAAACGTATATCCTCAGGCTTCAAGCTGGTATGTGGTATCAATTTCGTAGGGATACCAAACTCTGAAAGGGTTCAAACACCAAACAAACGAAAAAGGGCTTTGTAGTCGACGAAAACATAGTAATTGTCGATCTATTTCTCTTAGGTCTTTTTCGAGAATTGGTATGGAATGATGGAGCCTAATTTTGTAGTTGGCTTTATATTTGAATCCATAGCACAGTATGGTAAAAAAAACGATGGGTAGAAATCTCTTTCCCATTGCATTCCTCTATGGTAGGCACACATAGTCGTTTTCTACAAGGCATAGAATACAGAGATTTCACTAATCGAGAATTCATTATTCTAACCAAATTGCAGAGAAGAGCTGATGCATACGCCTCATCAATGTGCCGCCTCCGGTCTTCAACAGTGCAGTTGGCAACCCATTGGCTCTTGCTGCCTTATGGGTTTTCAGCAGGATTATTTCTAGACTAACCTCACTCTTACTTTGCGGAGTACACTCTATACTGTCATTAGAAATCGGTTCTGCATACACCTGTGTTATTGTCCCTAACTCTATTATCACGTAGCAACTTTCGGGACATTCTTCGCTGAACACAGATGTTCTCGCTTTAGGACAAAAATCCACCTCAAACCCTCCCACTTTAAAACATTACATCGTACCGAAGCATGTCCTTGTCATATTCCCATTACGTTTTTAATTGAATTACAGTTCATAAAAAGCAGCTAAAAAATGAAACGAAAAGTTCAACAGAGATTATGTACATATAGCTTTTACAGTTCAATGCATTTTTGTGATTAGTTTTGTAAATGAAGTAAATTGTTGACATCGCTTTAATCCTTGAAGTCCATTTTGTCACGCAATTTGAAAGTCAGCAGCTAGCATTGCTGCTGAAGGATATGTGTTTTGCAATGCAATGTAAACTAATTGAATTGGCGAACTAAAAAGTGCAGATTTGAATGATAGAAATGTAACCTGTAATCGAAAATTTCCTGGGTATAAACCACCACCATAGGATAGGGGTATACTAATCTAGTCATTCTGTTTGTAACACCTCGATTTAGCCATGTCCGTCCGTCTGTCGAAAGCCCGCTAACTTTCGAAGGAGT
Organism: Stomoxys calcitrans; assembly: GCF_963082655.1. Lineage (NCBI taxonomy): Eukaryota > Metazoa > Arthropoda > Insecta > Diptera > Muscidae > Stomoxys > Stomoxys calcitrans. The sequence goes on from NC_081553.1 coordinate 203,812,453, forward strand.
AAAGCTAAGCGCTTGAAATTTTGAACAAATGCCTTCTATCAGTGTAGGTCGGTTGGGATTGTAAATGGGCCAAATCGGTCCATGTTTTGATATAGCTGCCATATAAACCGATCTTGGGTCTTGACTTCTTGAGCCTCTGGAGGGCACAATTCTCGTTCGATTTGATTGAAATTTTGCACGTAGTGTTTTGGTATCATTTTCAACAACTGTGTTAAGTATGATTTAAATCGGTTTATAATCTGGTACAGCTGACATATAAACCGATCTTGGATCTCGACTTCTTGAGCTCCTAGAGGGCGCAATTTTCATTTGATTTGGCAGAATTTTTGTACAATGCGATCCATGGTGGAAGGTATATAAAATTCGGCCCGGCCGAACTTAGCACGCTTTTACTTGTTTGTCGTTAAATTTGCTTATAGTTGGTGAGATTTTAAGGGATACTTTAAAATAGACAACGTGGTTGGGAAATAGATCGTCGAAGTGTCTGATTTAAAAATTCTTTGGGTGATCAAAAGTTTCGATTCTTTTAAAGCGCCATGTATCACCTATGTTAGGTTAGGTTAGGTTGAAAAGAGGGTGCACATATTAATCCGCCCCATGCCACTATGGACATACACCTAAGCCAGTAATCGGCTTGTTGTGCGCTCTAAAAACTACTACTACCTCCAAAACGAAAATTTTAAGTTAGGAATTCCGTGCTACTTACAAAATCCTTAATTGTTTTCAATGCCACTCCCCTAAGTTGGGTCATGTCTGATATTGTGTCTCCACCTAAGTACCGGTATCTGTTGGACGCGAAAGCCGGGCAATGACAAAGGAAATGCTCCAACGTCTCATCATCTTCCCCGCATGCCCTACACATGCTATCACTTGCCGTACCGATTTTACATAAGTGAGCTCGAAGTCCTATGTGTCCCGTTATGATACCAATAGCCATACTGACCTCCTTCTTACTTCCTTTCTAAGTAATAGCCTCATCTTCTCACGATCTGGATCCCTCTTATGATTTTCGCCGTCCTACCGACCTTTTCGCTGTTCCACAATGTTGCATACGCATTCGTCGCCCACTCCCTTAACTCGGACTGCGTCGACCCGAAAGGCTTTGGGTTAACCAAGTTTATTGACCGCAGTCCTCTGGCCTTCACCGCCAAATCGTCTGCCTTTCATTTCCCCTTACTCCGTTATGGCCCGGCACCCAAACGATGCGGATTTTACCATCCTCAGAGAAGGCGTTAATCTCCTTCTTATACTGCAAGTCTGTTCGTGACCTTGCCGTCCTGGTTGTTATTGCCCTTATGGCCATTTTTCTGCCGGTAAAGATGTTCACACTCGATTTCCTCGCGGTAGCACCACACCATTTCACACATTCCGTGATTGCCCGGACCTCCACCTGCAGGACGGTATTATGGTCAGGCAGTCTAAAACAGATCTCAGTCCCTGGGTTCTCAATGGAAACCCCCAGGCTCACTCTGTCCTCTAGCTTTGATCCAACCGTGTAAGATAATCTTCCAGATGGCAATACTAGGGTTCCGTCAATCCAAGACTGTGGCGATGGCAGCAGTGTCACGCACTCGACCTCAAGGTTCATCTCAGTTATCCGATCGGAAACCTCTTCCCTTCCTTCCAGGTTTCCCATCGTCATTTCGGCCCACCCCAGGCCCACTCTGTCCTCCAGCTTTGATCCATCCGTGTAACATGATCTTCCAGTTGGCAATACTAGGGTTCCGTCAATCCAAGACTGTGCCGCTGGCAGCAGTGCCTCGCACTCGACCTCAAGGTTCATCTCAGTTATCCGATCGGAAACCTCTTCCCTCCCTTCAAGGTTTCCTATCGTCACTTCGGCCCAACCCAGGCCCACTCTGTCCTCTAGCTTTGATCCATCCGTGTAACTTGATCTTCCAGATGGCAATACTAGGGTTCCGTCAATCCAAGACTGTGCCGATGGTAGCAGTGTCTCGCACTCAACTTTAAGGTTCATCTCAGGTATCCGATCGGAAAACTCTTCCTATCCTTACAGGTTTTCCATCGTCGCTTCGGCCCACCCCAGGCCCACTCTGTCCTCTAGCTTTGATCCATCCGTGTAATATGATCTTCCAGATGGCAATACTAGGGTTCCGTCAATCCAAGACTGTACCGATGGCAGCAGTGTCTCGCACTCGACCTCAAGGTTCATCTCAGGTATCCGAACGGAAACCTCTTGCCTTCCTTCCAGGTTTCCTAACGTCGCCTCGACTGTCTCTTTTGTCGTGCACCGCATCGCTTTCTCGGTCTGCTTGTGAGCTTAGCAAAGTCATCGCTCACTTCTGCTGTCATCCCGATGCCCTCATCTCTCGATTCGACTGTTTCATTGACACAGTCGCTGTCTGAATCCGAGTCAGAAATATCACCTTTACTTAAAGGCTGAGGGCGAACTGTGCATCCCTCTGGTTTATCCGTCTCTTCCCCATTAATTAGTCTGACGACGAGATGTGCGCTTGAAGCATTACTCTCGACTACAGGTGCCAAGGCACCCACACCTATAGGAGGGAAGTACAATATGTTGCGATCTAACGCCACCAGCGCAGATGTTGAATCTTTTGAGTGCCGATGGCAGCAGTGACTTGCACTCGACTTTAAGGTTCATCTCAAGTATCCTATGGGAAACCTCTTCCCTTCCCTCCTGGGTTTCGTCGCCTCGATTATATCGCGATGGTATGAGCTGCTCCCATCCTCAATCCATTCTCCCATCGCCTTAAGTCTCATAGCCGCAGTGGCTGCCTCACACTTAATCTATGACGCTGAACACCTGGGTTCGAATCCTGGCGAGACCATCAGAAAACAAGTAAAAAGGCGTTGGACCAAATACTTATAAGTACAAGTCATTGTTCAATAGTATATAACAAAATATTGGTATTTTAAGTCGCTTTATCTTAAAATAAACCGATCTGAGCTACACACGACACGAATTTCGAAAAACCTAACATAAGTAACTGTGTCAAATTTCAGTAAAATTGGATTATAAATTCACCTTTTATGGGGCCAAAACTTCAAATCAAGATATCGGTCTATATGGCAGCTATATCCAAATCTAAATCGATTTGGCCCAAGTTTCAGAAAACTGTCGAAGGTTCTAACTCAACTCACTGTCCCAAATTTCGGCGAAATCGGACAATAAATGCGCCTTTTATGGAACCAAAACTTTATATCGAGACATGGGTCTATATGGCAGCTATACTCAAATCTGAACTGATTTGGGCCATATTGCAGAAGGAAGTCGAAGGGTTTAACCTAACTCACAGTCTTGAATTTCGGCGACATCGGACAATAAATGCAACTTTTATGGGCCCAAAACCTTAAACAGAGAGATCGGTCTATATGGCAGTTATATCCAAATCTTAACCGATCTGTGGTATATTGCAGGATTCTGTCGAAGGGCTTAACTTAACACACTGTCCCAAATTTCGGCGAAATCGGACAATAAATGAGCATTTTATGGGCCCAAAACCTTAAATCGAGAGATCGGTCTATATGGCAGCTATATCCAAATCTGGACCGATCTGCTCCAAATTGATGAGGGATATCAAAGGGCCTAACACAATTTACTGTCCCAAATTTCAGCAAAATCGGCTAATAAATGTGGCTTTTATGGGCCTAAGACCCTAAATCGGAGGATCGGTCTATATGGCAGCTAAATCCAAATCTGAACCGATCTGGACCAAAGTGGCGAAGGATGTCGAGGGGCCTAACACAACTCACTGTCCCAAATTTCATCAAAATCGGATAATAAATGTGGTTTTTATGGGCCTAAGACCCTAAATCGGAGGATCGGTCTATATGGCAGCTATATCCAAATCTGGACCGATCTCAGCCAAATTGACGAAAGATGTCGAAGGGCCTAACACAACTCACTGTCCCAAATTTCAGCAAAATCCGATAATAAATGTGGTTTTTATGGGCCTAAGACCCTAAATCGGAGGATCGGTCTATATGGCAGCTATAACCAAATCTGAACCGATCTGCGCCAAATTGAAGAAGAATGTCGAAAGGCCTAACACAACTCACTGTCCCGAATTTCAGCAAAATCGGATAATAAATGTGGCTTTTGTGGACCTAAGACCCCAAATCGGAGGATCGGTCTATATGGCAGTTATATCCAAATCTGAACCGATCTGGACCACAGTGACGAAGGATGTCGAGGGGCCTAACACAACTCACTGTCCAAAATTTCATCAAAATCGGATAATAAGTGTGGCTTTTATGGGGCTAAGACCCTAAATCGGCGGATCGGTCTATATGCGGGCTGTATGAAGATATAGTCCGATGTAGCCCATCTTCGAACTTAACCTGCTTATGGACAAAAAAAGAACCTGTGCAAAATTTCAGCTCAATATCTCTATTTTTAAAGACTGTAGCGTGATTTTAACGGACAGACGGACGGACATGGCTAGATCGTCTTAGATTTTTACGCTGATCAAGAATATATATACTTTATAGGATCGGAAATGGATATTTGGATGTGTTGCAAACGGTGGTGGGTATAAAAATTTGCAGCAGTGGTTTTCCCCTCCTAATGCTGGCAACATTTGTGAGGTACTATGCCATGTAAAACTTCTCTCCAAAGAGGTGTCGCCGCACGCCGTTCGGACTCGGCCATAAAAGTTAGGCCCCTTATCATTGAGCTTAAAACTTGAATCGGACTGCACTCATTGATATGTGAGAAGTTTGCCCCTGTTCCTTAGTGGAATGTTCATGGGCAAAATTTGCATTTGCACGATGGTCACCCATAGGAGTGGCGATAAAATGCCCCCCCTGTGACCTGCCCTGTGCCACTTTCTCCCTTTCTCCACACAATTTATCCACCTGTTCCTTAGCATATGGTTTATCCAGTCTCTAAGGACCGGGTCCACCCGGTACTGGTCTAAGTATTGGATCAGTGCGTCTCTCCGCACATTGTTAAGAATGGGCCAGATTGTTTTGAGAATGGGCCGTTATTCGGCTGAAAACAGTAACTCGCCCCAGGATATGTATTTCTGCACCACTGTTAAGTATAAAGGACGACTGACTAATATTGGGTTGCCCAAAAAGTAATTGGGTATTTTTCATATAGTCGGCGTTGACAAATTTTTTCACAGCTTGTGACTCTGTAGTTGAATTCTTTCTTCTGTCAGTTATCAGCTGTTACTTTTAGCCTGCTTTAGGAAAAAAGTGTAAAAAAGTATATTTGATTAAAGTGCATTCTAAGTTTTATTAAAAATGCATTTACTTTCTTTTAAAAAATCCGCAATTACTTTTTGGGCAACCAATAGAATGAAAATCTTTTTCAAAGATTATCTGTTTTAGATGGTGATGGGGATACCTTCGAATAATTTCTGGGCATGAATGGGCCAGATTGATTTGAGAAGAGCAGTATTTCGGCTAACTCGCCCCAGGATATGTATTTCTGCACCACTGTTAAGCATAAAGGACGACTGACTAATAGAATGGAAATCTTTCTGCATCCCACTGATATATGTGATACTCTATCGGACAAAGAATGTTATTCGTTAGGTGACAAAGCCCCCTCGATGTCAATGCATACCGCCAGTGTGTACGTTTTAAGAATCCTTCGTACACACTGGCGGTATGCATTGACATCGAGGGGGCTTTGTCGCCTAACGAATAACATTCTTTGTCCTATAGCGTATCACATATATCAGTGGGATGGAGAAAGATTTTCATTCTATACATCAGTCGTCCTTTATGCTTAACAGTGGTGCAGAAATACATATCCTGGGGCGAGTTAGCCGAAATACTGTTCTTCTTAAATCAATCTGGCCCATTCATTCCCAGAAATTGTTAGAAGGTATACCCATCACCATCTAAAATAGATAATAGATGTTTGAATCTGATACCTGATAGCCATTTGATTTCAACAAACGAAAATGAAATGTTCGTAATGCTTTGACAAAATTCCTGCGAAATCCATATACTTTTATTATCCATCTAAAATTTCATGAAAATTCACCAGAAAAATTTCCACTAACAACTGAAAATACAAATCCTTTGAACTCTTTGTATGGCTTCCAAATTGCGTGCCAAAAACTTAAAGCTTTTGTAGATTAGGGCGTTTGTTAACGATTTTACTCCCGTTTTCAAAACTAATCACAAAAATGCATTCAAGCGAATAAACTACAGATACATGCTGTATTAGTTTTAGTCGAGTTTAGTTTCACTTTCAGCTGTGTTGCTTTTTTTTTCTTTCTTTCATGAAATGAGATTTAATGTAAATGGTTGGTTGTATGCCATGTACAAAGGACATGTGCGTGTGAAAGCCATTGGCTGAACGGTTGAAGGGTTTCGGATGGTTAGCTGGAGCAGGGGTCAAATTTTGTTCTAATTTCATATTGTCTATTCGCTGGATAAGGGCAGCATGGATGAATGGTAGGACGACGGGTGAATTGGTTATCTGTGCGAACATGATAGGCACAGTTATTATCGTGTCTCGCTATATGCTCCTGCTGATAGTGGACGTTGTTGGTTGTTGCTGTTCCTTTGTAATTCATTTGCTTTCCATTAGCAGGCCAACATTACAAGAAAATAGAAAACACAAAAATTCTATCTAAAACTATTAATTAAGCCAGTTCAGAACATTGAGCAGATAACATGTTGGCATGTTGATGGACATGATCCGTATTTGCTTTTTTTTCATGCATTTCTTTTTTTTTTTTTTTTGTTTGCTGGCTCCTTTGTTTTCTGCTGACTCGCTTCATTGCTGAGATAGCTTCAGTGCTGCCATTGGTGGTGATGGCTTTGCTAGGGCCAAATAAATTCCATAATATATTGTCTAACGTTAAACATGAAATGTTGGCGTAATAAAGAATTAATACTTATTAAATAGTATTACGAAGTTAAGAAAGCAGCTCTACAGCCATCACTACAACCACGCGATAATGGTGTGATGGCGTGAATTCTTTAGAGGAGTTATACCCATGGGCTATTCCATGAAAAATCGTACAGAAGGTTATTTTACGAATTTTGTTCATTTCCAATACTCTAGAGACCATTCGGCTGTATGCTGCACCTGGGGAAAAGTGAAGCTAAGAAGTCATGCATGACAAAAATTGAGATACGCAGTTTTAATTCATCACCATATTGTCAAGGCACGTTCATCAAGACACCTCGCAGGGTGGAGTCATATCCCCATTGCTATGGCTATTTACTTGGGGATCAAAGTGGTGGAGGATGATGTGGCGATATGGTCTCTGGTTTGTTTTTGTCCGTACTGAGTGACATCATGAATGGGGCCTTGGGGTCACTCAATACACCTGGCTCATTAGTGTTGAACACCACTAAAATCAAATATGCAAGCTTTAATCTGCCACTGTTACGCGGACAAGGGGTATATAATAGGATCGCGCGAAATATTTTGGCGATATCCTTTATTCTAAACGATCATGGAGACGTTTCGGAAACCTCGCGCTCATACGGCATCCATTGCATATTACATGTGTCGCAAAATCTTTGGCAGTCTTTGGGTGTCTCAAACCTAAGATTGTGCTTTGGGTGTACACCAGTATTAACAGATTGGTACTTGCATGTGGAGCACTAGTGTGGTGGATTGCAATGGAAAAGACAATCATAAACAAGTAAAAGCGTGCTAAGTTCGGCCGGGCCGAATCTTATATACCCTCCACCATGGATTGCATTTGTCGAGTTCTTTTCCCGGCATCTCTTCTTAGGCAAAAAAGGATATAAGAAAAGATTTGCTCTGCTATTAGAGCGATATCAAGATAAGGTCCGGTATGGACCACAATTAAATTATATATTGGAGACCTGTGTAAAATGTCAGCCAATTCGAATAAGAATTGCGCCCTTTGGGGGCTCAAGAAGTAAAATAGAAAGATCGATTTATATGGGAGCTGTATCGGGCTATAGACCGACTCAGACCATAATAAACACGTATGTTGATGGTCAAGAGAGAATCCGTCGTACAAAATTTCAGGCAAATCGGATAATAATTGCGACCTCTAGAGGCTCAAGAAGTCAAGATCCCAGATCGGTTTATATGGCAACTATATCAGATTATGAACCGATTTAAACCTTATTTGACACAGTTGTTGAAAGTAAAAATAAAATAAGTCATGCAAAATTTCAGCCAAATCGGATAGGAATTGCGCCCCCTAGAAGCTCAAGAAGTCAAGTCCCCAGATCTGTTTATATGACAGCTATATCAGGTTTTGAACCGATTTGAACCATACTTGGCACAGTTGTTGGATATCATAACGAAATACTTCGTGCAAAAATTCATTCAAATCGGATAAGAATTGCGCCCTCTAGAGGCTCAAGAAGTCAAGACCCAAGATCGGTGTATATGGCAGCTATATCAGGTTATGGACCGATTTGAACCATACTTGGCACAGTTGTTGGATATCATAACGAAATACTTCGTGCAAAAATTCATTCTGATCGGATAAGAATTGCGCATGCTAGAGGCTCAAGAAGTCAAGACCCAAGATCGGTTTATAAGGCAGCTATATCAGGTTATGGACCGATTTGAACCATACTTGGCATAGTTGTTGGATATAACAACAAAACACGTCGTGCAAAATTTCATTTCAATCGGATAAGAATTGCGCACTCTAGAGGCTCAAGAAGTCAAGACCCAAGATCGGTTTATATGGCAGCTATATCAGGTTATGAACCGATTTGAACCATACTTATCACAGTTGTTGGATGTCATAACAAAAACACGTCGTGCAAAATTTCATTCCAATCGGATAAGAATTGCGCACTCTAGAGGCTCAAGAAGTCAAGACCCAAGATCGGTTTATATGGCAGCTGTATCAAAACATGGACCGATATGGCCCATTTACAATACCAACCGACCTACACTAATAAGAAGTATTTGTGCAAAATTTCAAGCGGCTAGCTTTACTCCTTTGGAAGTTAGGGTGCTTTCGACAGACAGACGGACGGACGGACGGAAGGACAGACGGACGGACATGGCTAGATCGACATAAAATTTCACGACGATCAAGAATATATATACTTTCCGGGGTCTCAGACGAATATTTCGAGTAGTTACAATCAGAATGACGAAATTAGTATACCCCCCATCTTATGGTGGAGGGTATAAAAAAGAAATTTCGATACATACAGAAGGCTGAATGCACCGTGGTGACAGGAACAATACGCACTTGTCATGCACGACGTTTTAGCCTCTAACGATAGATATTCACATCAAGGCGAGTACGGCATTCACTGCCGCTAAACTGAAGGCTTTCGAAAACAAGAGGGACAGAGTATATGAATATGCTCGCATCCCTCTTCCAAGGGATATAATATCTACCTCTGACTACGGAATTCTCCCTATGATCTTCGATCAGCCGTTGGAGGTAAAATTTCCGAATAGATCGAACTAGAATGATGGACCTCTGTTGATGGCATAAGGCACCAAGGTATACGGGCGGCTCGATGATGAGTTAAAGTATAGTACTCGTTCAATCCTTCTGAGTATTATAGCGAATAATAAAAGCGGCGATAGGAAACCTGGATGGATTGGAAGAGGTTTTAGGTCGGATACCTGAGACGATACTTGAACTCGAGTGCGGGGCACTGCTGCCAGCGGCACAGTCTTGGATTGACAGAACTCTGGTATTGCCATGTGGAAGTTAATGCTACACGGATAGATCAAACGTGGAGGACAGAGAGGGCTTGAAGGTCTACATTGGGTATCGAAGGAATGAGAGCTCGTTTCGGCTACCTGACCGTAATACAGTCCTGCAGACAAAGTACCGAGCGATCACGGAATGCGTGAGGTGGTGTGGTGTTCAAGCGAGGACGTCAAGTGTGAACATCTTTACGGATAGTTAATTTAACATCAGGAAAATTCGTGGCCTTAGAACAATCTTGGAGTTTAAGAGGAAGATTAACGCCTTCTCTGAGTATAGCACAACCAACATCGTTGGGGCCCGGGCTAAAACGGAGTAAGAGGGAATGAAAGAGCCGACGGTTTGGCAGTGCAAGCCCATGAACTGCTGTCAACAAACTTGGTTAACCCGAAGCCTTTCGAGTCGACACAGTCTGAGTTAAAGGCGTCGATTATTGAACAGCGTAACGGTCGGTAGGGCGGCGAAAATCCTATGGGGAGATCAGGATCGTGAGAAGACAAGGCTACTACTGAAAGGAAGTAAGAAGGAGTTCAGTAAAGCTTCCGCTATCTTAACCAGACACATAGGACTGCGAGCCCACTTGTGGTCAATTGGTGTGGCAAGGGACAGCATATTTGGCGCATTTGGGGAAGATTAGAGAAGCGGCTAACAGCCAACGGCAATTAGGAGGCGACACAATACCAAACATTAACCGACTTAGGGGCGTGTTATAGAAATTAGTTAGGGATTTTGTTTATAGCCCAGCATTCCTGATTTAGACTTTCCATTTCGTTGTTACTCTTTAGTATTTAGAGCGCACAACTAGCTGATTAGTGACTTAGGTGTATGTCCATAGTTGTATGGGGCGGATTAGAATCGGTACCCATTTTTCAACCAAATTAAGCCCATCGTCCGATTTAATAACCATTGGAAAACCTCTTTTTGAGTCTATCAAATTTGATTCAGATATAGCGTCCTTATAATGATATGGCCCAATTTACACCTTTTGAGTGGGTTTGGGGTATTATAACATATAGTCAGCACCACCCAAGTTTTGCCTTCCCTTACTTATTTTTACTCCTTCTGACATGTAGTGACCCATATACAAAGGATATTTTCTATCCCCCACCACAAACAGAGACCAACAAAGTTTTATCAATTCACAGCGAAAGTAACTGACAAAGCGTTAATTCGGCAAAGGAGGTACTGTTGGTATTAGGGCAGCAAGAGGAACCACAGTGAAAACGAACATTGAGTAAACTATAAAAATAAATAAGTTTTTGTCTTACGAGTAGTAGGTCGGTTGAATGGTCATACTGCCCTAATACCAGTTTACTTCATTTTCTTGTCTATTTAATGGTGAAAGTTAATAATACTATTTTTACAGGGCTCAAAGCATAACCCATAATATAAACATCTATAACATAATCTATATAAGGGGTGGGCAGGCTGACAGCCTTTCCGGCGGGCAAGGAGGGGGTGGAGCAAAATGAGTATAAAGGAATTTATATTTGAACAACTACTGCAATGCTATGGCTTTTATTAGTACAGTCTGAATAAACGAAAACTATTTATTCTGGAAGTATTTGGTATATTTTGAAGAATATTTAGTTGAGATATTTACTTCGGAGTGTTGAGGAAATTTTCATAATGAATAAATTTAAATTTATTTAAATGGAGCCCCATTATTTGAAAAGAAATTTTGGAGAGAGGGAAACTCTCAAAATTCGTTTGGAGTTAAAAGTGAATCGCCCTGCCTAGTTTTTGAGATTGTACTTGTGAAATTACCTAATGAGCATTTTATTGGCCAAATTTGCATAAAAATGTCGAAGAGCCTAACACAAAGCACTGTCCCAAATTTCGGTGAAATTGGACAATAAATGCCTCTTTAAGGGCCCAAAACCTTAAATCGGATGATCGGTCTATATGGAAGCTATATTCAAATCTAGACCGATCTGGGCAAAATTGAAGAAGGACTTCGAAGAGCCTAACTAAACTCACTGTCTCAAATTTCAGCGACATTGGACATTAAATGCGTCTTTTATGGCCCCAAAACCTAAAACCTAGATATCGGTCTATATGGCAGCTATATCCAAATCTGGACCGATCTGTGCGATATTGGAGAAGTATGTCACGGGGCTTAACTTAACTCACTGTCCCAAATTTCGGCGACATCGGACAATAAATGAGCATTTTATGGGCCCAAAACCTTAAATCAAGAAATCGGTCTATATGACAGCTATATCCAAATCTCAACCGATCTGGGCCAAAATGACGAACGATGTTGAAGGGCCTAACACAACTCACTGTTCCATATTTCAGCAAAATCGGATAATAAATGTGGATTTTATGGCCTAAAACCATAAATCGGAGGATCGGGATATATGGCAGCTATATCCAAATCTGGACCGATCTTGATCAAATTGACGAAGGATGTCGATGGGCCTAACACAATTCACTGTCACGAATTTCATCAAAATCGGCTAATAAATGTGGCTTTTGTAGGCCTAAGACCCTAAATCGGAGGATCGGTCTATATGACAGCTATATCCAAATCTGAACCGATCTGAGCCAAATTGACTAAGGATGTCCAGGAGTCCAGGAGATATTAAATGTGGCTTTTATGGGCCTAAGACCCTAAATCGGCGGATCGGTCTATATGGGGGCTATATCAAGATAAAGTCCGATATAACCCATCTTCGAACTTAAGCTGCTTATGGAAAAAAAAGAATCTGTTCAAAATTTAAGCTCAATATCTCCATTTTTAAAGACTGTAGCGTGATTTCAACAGACAGACGGACAGACGGATGGACATGTCTAGATCGTCTTCGATTTATACGCTGATCAAGAATATATATACTTTATAGGGTCGGAATTATATATTTCGATGTGTTGCAAACGGAATGACAAAATGAATATACCCCCATCCTTCGGTGGTGGGTATAACAAATAAAAGCGTGCTAAATTCAGCCGGACTGAAGCTTGGGTACTCACCATCACAGATTCCGCTAAATATGTACCCTTGTTAACTAAGTTTGTGTTTGAATTATTTTGGTCTCAAGAAGTCCTATCGGGATGTCAGTACTTAGGGGGGCCTGTATCACCATATTGACCGATTCGGATAAAACTTGGCACTGATGTTGTATATCATAAGATAGGGTTTTGGGGCCAAATTTTAGCCAAATCAGGTGAAAATTGAGGCTTCTAAGGTTTGAAGAAATCAAATCCGGGGATTGGTTAATATGAGGGCTATAATTATTTTACACTAATTCGGATCATACTTGGCATGGAGTTTGAAAGTCATAACTCAAGTCTTTGTTCCAATTTTCAGCCATATCGGATGAAAAATGAGGCTTCTAAGGGCTGAAGAAATCAAATTCGGGGATGAGTTTATATGGGGGCTATAACTGTTTATCAACCGATTTTGATCATACGTATTTTTTCCAAATTTCAGCCAAATCGGTCGAAAATTTAGGTTTCCTAAGGCTTAAGAAATAACAACCGGGGATCGGTTCATATGGGGATCGGTTCATAATCATCGGTTCAAGTCATAACCCAAGTCTATGTTTGAAATTTCAGCCAATTTCAGGACGAAAATTGAGGCTTCTAAAGGCTCAAGAGGTCAAATCCGGGCATCGGTTTATGTGGGGGCTGTAACTGTTTATAAACCAATCCGGATCATTAATGTTGCAAGTCATCACTCAAGCCTTTGTTTCAAATTTCTGCCAAATCGGATGAAAATTGAGGCTTCTAAGGGCTAAAGAAATCAAATTCTGGGATCGGTTTATATGGGGGCTACATCTGTTTATAGACCGATTCGGATCATACTTGATATGGATGTTGAAATTTATTACTCTAGTCGTTGTTCAAAATTTAAGCCAAATCGGATAAAAATTAAGGGTTGCAAGGGCTCAAGAGGTCAAATCCGGGGATCGGTTTATATTGGGTTGCCCAAAAAGTAATTGCGGATTTTTCATATAGTCGGCGTTGCCAAATTTTTTCACAGCTTGTGACTCTGTAATTGCATTCTTTCTTCTGTCAGTTATCAGCTGATACTTTTAGCTTGCTTTAGAAGAAAAATGTAAGAAAAGTATATTTGATTAAAGTTCATTCTAAGTTTTATTAAAAATGCATTTACTTTCTTTTAAAAAATCCGCAATTACTTTTTGGGCAACCCAATATATGGACTACATCTCTTAAAAATTTTTCAAGAAGTCCAATCGGGATATCGGTTTGTACCGGAGCTATATCTAAATCAGGACCGATATGGCTAGTTTGCATTCCCCAACGACCTACATCAATATAAAATATCTGTGCAAGACCTCAAGCAGCTTACTTCACACTTTCGACCGCTATGGTGATTTCGACAGACGGACGGACAGACCAGGCTAGATCGACTTTTTGTCTGTTTAGGGTAAAATTTTGCATGTAGTATTCTGTTATGATATCCTATAACTGTGCCAAGTACGGTCCGAATCGGTTTATAACCTGATATAGCTTCCATATAAACCGATCTCCCGATTTGACTTCTTGAGCCCTTACGAGGGTTGCCTTTTATATTTCGGGATTGGACAACTCTCGTGTTACAATCTGTCAACTGACAGCTCTATCGTAAAGCTTGGCATTTTTGAGGTTATACTACTCAGAACGTTTTGACATACGAGCGCTATTTGTATTGTTTACAGTAATTTAAAAAATTCATCATGCCCAAAAAATGGAATTAAATTGTGAACATTTTCGCGCTATTATTTTTACAGCTTTCGACGTGGATTAACTCAACAACAGTGCATCGATAAGCTTAATTAAATTTTTAGTAATGAAGCCTCATCAAGGACCAGTGTTTTTCGATGGTATGGTAAATTCACCCGAGGCCGTAGTCCAAAATCAGTTGTTGTTCCGAAAACCATTGATGCTGTGCGCCAACTAATAGACAACCTAAAGCATTTGTGGGACCAGCATTCATTCAATATTGCATGAACATTTGACCGCCAACAAAATTTTTTCGCGTTGAAAAGCTTGTGTCGATTGGTCGAAATAAATGCTCCAAAAATGTGGTCGCGGTGCTTCGAAACACGTCTATTCCATCATGACAGGTGATGAATGGAGGATTTGTGCGTATGAGCCCAAAAGTAAGCAGCAGTTGACTGTATGGGTATTTCAAGATGAGCGAAATCCAACAAAAGTTGCTCGCACACGAAGCACTTCCAAGCAAATGATCGCCTGTTTTTTCGACAAAACTGGACATGTCACAATCGTACCACTAGAACAACGCAGAATAGTAAATTCTAAGTGGTACACAGCCATTTGTTTGCCAGTTGACTTCCACCGCCGAAGACGGATCATTCTTCACCATGACAATGCGAACTCTCACACATCGGCTCAAACAATTGCATTTTTGTGCACAAGTCCTGACTTGGTACCCGATGACTTTTTTCAATTCCCGTACGTAGAAAATAAAATGAAAGGTCGTTCAGAATGCATGTTTGGAGATACCTCAGAGTGGCAAAAGTGCTTCGACAATTGATCCAAATGCGTGCAAAAGTGTATAGATCTTAATGGAGAATATTTTGAAAAACAATAAAGCGATTTTCGATGATTATTAATATTTGTTTTTGTTCTCTAATCTCGAAATATAAAAGGCAACCCTCGTACAAGCCGACCATTTTGTCCGATTTGGCTGAAGTTTTACATGTGGTGGTTTGATATGACCTCCCACAAATTTGCCCAGTATGTATGGTCGAAATCGGTTTATAACCTGATATAGCTCCCATATAAACAGATCTCCCGATTTGACTTCTTGAGGCCCTACAAGCCGCAACTTTTGTCAGATTTGACTGAAATTTTGAATGTTGTGTTCTGTTACGACTTCCAACAACTGTGCCAAATACATTCCAAATCAATCTATAACCTAACATTGCTCCCATGTAAACCGGTCTCTTGATCATACCTGTTCGGTTCCTAGATTTTTATACCCACCACCGAAGGATGGGGGTATATTCATGTTGTCATTCCGTTTTCAACACATCGAAATATAAATTTCAGACCCTATAAAGTATATATATTCTTGATCAGCGTAAAAATCTAAGACGATCTAGACATGTCCGTCCGTCTGTCTGTTGAAATCACGCTACGGTCTTCAAAAATAGAGATATTGAGCTGAAACTTTGCACAGATTCTTTTTTTGTGTCTATAAGCAGGTTAAGTTCGAAGATGGGCTATATCGGACTATATCTTGATGTAGCCCCCATATAGACAGATCCGCCGATTTAGGGTCTTAGGCCAATAAAAGCTACATTTATTATCCGATTTTGCTGAAAGTTGTGCTGGGCTCCTCAATATTCTTCGTGAATTTGGCCCAGATCTGTTCAGATTTGGATATAGGTGTCATATAAACCGATCCTACGATTTAGGGTCTTAGGCTCATGAAAGCCATATTTAATATGCGATTTTGCTGAAATTTGGGACAGTGAGTTGTCTTAGGCCCTTCGACATCTTTCGTTCATTTGGCTCAGATCGGTCCAGATTTGAATATAGCTGCCATATAGACCGATCCTCCAATTTAGGGTCTTAGGCCCATAAAAGCCACATTTAATATCCGATTTTGCTGAAATTTGGGACAGTGAGTTGTCTTCAACATCTTTCGTCAATTTGGCTCAGATCGGTCCAGATTTGGATATAGCTGCCATATAGACCGATCCTCTGATTTAGGGTCTTAGGCCCATAAAAGCCAAATTTTTTATCCGATTTTGCTGAAATTTGGGACAGTGAGTTGTCCTAGGCCCTTCAATATATTTCGCCAATTTGGCTCAGATCGGTCCAGATTTGGATATATCTGCCATATAGACCGATCATCCGATTTAGGGTCTTAGGCCCATAAAAGCCACATTTATTATCCAAGTTTGCTGAAATTTGGGACAGTGAGTTGTCTTGGGTCCTTCAACATCCTTCGTCAATTTGGCTCAGATCGGTTCAAATCTGGATATAGCTGCCATATAGACCGATCCTCCGATTTAGGGTCTTAGGCCCATAAAAGCCACATTTATTATCCAAGTTTGCTGAAATTTGGGACAGTGAGTTGTCTTGGGTCCTTCAACATCCTTCGTCAATTTGGCTCAGATCGGTTCAAATCTGGATATAGCTGCCATATAGACCGATCCTCCGATTTAGGGTATTAGGCCCATAAAAGCCACATTTATTATCCGATTTTGCTGAAATTCGGGACAGTGAGTTGTGTTAGGCCCTTTAACGTACTTCTTTAATTTGGCTCAGATCGGTCCAGATTTTGATATAGCTGCCATATAGACCGATCCTCCGATTTGGGGTATTAGGCCCATAAAAGGCGCATTTATTGTCCGATTTCGTCGAAATTTGGGATAGTGAGTTATGTTTGGCCCTTCAACATCCTTCGTCAATTTGGCTCAGATCGGTTCAGATTTGGATATAGCTGCCATATATACCGATCCTCCGATATGGGGTCTTAGGCCCATAAAAGGCGCATTTATTGCCCTATTTCGTCGAAATTTGGGACAGTGAGTTGTCTTAGGTCCTTCAACATCCTTCGTCAATTTGGCTCAGGTCGGTTCTAATTTGGATATTGCTGCCATATAGACCGATCCTCCGATTTGGGGTATTAGGCCCACAAAAGGCGCATTTATTGTCCGATTTCGTCGAAATTTGGGACAGTGAGTTCCGTTAGGCTCTTCGAATTTTTTTTTCAAACATGGCCCAAATCGGTCTATATTTGAATATAGCTGCTATATAAACCGATATCTCGATTTAAGGTCTTGGCCCCATAAAGGGCGCATTTAAAATCCGATTTCATAGAAATTTGACGCAGAGAATTATGTTAGGCTTTTCCACATCCGTGTCGTATATGGTTCATATCGGTTTATTTTTAGATATAGCTACTTAGAAGACCAATATCTTATTACACACAGTTAAAAAATAACTTGTACTTATAAGTATTTGGTCCAAATCGGAACATATTTCGATATAACTGCTATGAGGCATTGGGTGGTTTATATATAGACCCGAGGTGGTGGGTATCCCAAGTTCAGCCCGGCTGAACTTAACGCCTTTTTACTTGTTTTTTTAACTTTTACTGGTTTGACAAAAAATTGGTATGTAGAATAAAATTATGTTCTTCAAATAATTTTCTTTTGTGTACATTTTTAGCAATATCCATGATGGTGGGTTCCTAAGATTAGGCCCGACCGAACTTAGCACGCTTGTACTTGTTACACCCTACGCCACCACTGTGGTACAGAGTATTATAACTTTGAGCATTTGTTTGCAACGTTAAGAAGGAGAAGAGCTATAACTATTATATAGACCGATCGACTCAGAATCACTTCTGATTTGAGATGTCCGTCTGTCCGTCCGTGAGTCCATGTATTCTTGTAGTCAAGATCAAGGTACGGATGGCATTTGCTGTCCGATCCAAGGACAAATGCTTTGATTTTGGAAAAATCGGTTCAGATGTTGATATATTGGGTTGCCCAAAAAGTAATTGCGGATTTTTAAAAGAAAGTAAATGCATTTTTAATAAAACTTAGTATAAACTTTAATCAAATAAACTTTTTTTACACTTTTTTCTAAAGCAAGCTAAAAGTAACAGCTGATTACTGACAGAAGAAAGAATGCATTTACAGAGTCTCAAGCTGTGAAAAAATTTGTCAACGCCGACTATATGAAAAATCCGCAATTACTTTTTGGGCAACCCAATAGCTCCCACATATATCTTTCTTCCGATATGGCTTTGAAGGCCGTAGTCGCACAATTTTAGTCCGATCTTTACAAAATTTTGCACGAGTTGTTTTATTTTAAGTCCCAAAACGTGTGAGAAATTTTACTAAAATCGGATAAGATTTAAATATAGCTCCCCTATGTATCTTCCTTTCGATATGTCGTTCTAAGGCTCGACTCGGTGGTATAGGGTATTATATAGTCGGGCTCGTCCGTCTTTTGCCTTAACTTACTGGTTTTCCATTGTGATACCACAGCAACGACAGAACCATGCTTTTGCTATTATCGCACCAGCTTTGATTTAATTGCGAGAATAAACCTCTCTTATATAAACTAATGCTGTCCAATTGAAGATTTCAGTGCATCATGGATAGAAATCCATATTTCACTATGTTCTCCTGCCCAATTGACATTTGTTTTAATTTCCGATAAAATGATACAATTTAAATAAAGTTATTCTCAGTTGTTATTATAAAGTTATTCTGTATAAAAAACGCAAATTCCTACGAAATTATTTATGCATGCTTGCATTCTACTTATAGAAATTAATATTACACAGAATTTGTCTTTCCGGTTATTTTATTTTTTTTTTTCCCTCGTAATTTTATTTTATATATGTTATATTACACCCCCCAGATGGCGACGGAATGTATTCATGTGCCTTACGTACCTTATAAGCTGTCCCTTTTTTTTAATTATATGCAGTTTTATTTGCTCATTTTATATCCTTTTCCATGAAATGTTCATATCTGTAATTACAAAGAAAAAAAAACATTAATTGCATTAATTACACAATAATTGAATTGCAGTCTTATAGGTTCTCTCACTTCTCTCTCTCTCTCTCTCTCTCTCTCTACATTTAATTAATGTAATTGCATCAATTTTGTATAAATCCTATATAAAAGGGGAATAAGCGTCATATGAATTTAATGAGAAAACAAATACATAATTTTAAAAACTGCAAAGAAAATTTTCAAATATGAGTAAATAAGGCAAGTATAACATATATATTGGGTTGCCCAAAAAGTAATTGCGGATTTTTCATATAGTCGGCGTTGACAAATTTTTTCACCGCTTGTGACTCTGTAATTGCATTCTTCTTCTGTCAGTTGTCAGCTGTTACTTTTAGCTTGCTTTAGAAAAAAAGTGTAAAAAAAGTATATTTGATTGAAGTTCATTTTAAGTTTTATTAAAAATGCATTTATTTTCTTTTAAAAAATCCGCAATTACTTTTTGGGCAACCCAATACATATACATACATACATAATTATGCCCTACACCACTATTATGGTAAAGGAAGTTATAATTTAGTGAGCCGTTGTATAAAGTTCGTGCTAAATCGGACGAGAATTGCGCCCTCTAGAGGCTCAAGAAGTCAAGACCCAAGATCGGTTTATATGGTAGCTATATAAGATTATTGACCGATTAAGACCATACTTCGCACAGTTGTTGGAAGTGATATTTAAACACTATGTGCGAAATTTCAGTCAAATCGGACGAGAATTGCGCCCTCTAGAGGCTCAAGAAGTCAAGACCCAAGATCGGTTTGTATGGCAGCTATATCAAGCTATGAACCGATTTAAACCATACTTAGCGCAGTTTTTGGAAGTGATATCAAAACACTATGTGCGAAATTATAGTCAAATCGGACGAGAATTGCGCCCTCTAGAGGCTTAAAATGTTAAGACCCAAAAACGGTTTATATGGCAGCTATATCAAAACTTGGTCCAATTTGGCCCATTTACAACCCCAACCGACCTACTCTAATAAAAAGTTTTTGTGGAAAATTCCAAATCGTACGAGAATTGCGCCCTCTAGAGGCTAAAGAAGTCAAGACCTAAGATCGGTTTATATGGCAGCTTTATCAAAACATGGACCGATTTGAACCATACTTAGTACAGTTGTTGGAAGTGATACCAAAACACCAAGTGAAAAATTTCAGTCAAATCGGACGAGAATTGTGCCCTCTAGAGGCTTAAAAAGTTAAGACCCAAAATCGGCTTATATGGCAGCTATATCAAAACATGGACCGATTTGGCCCATTTACAATCCCAACCGACCTACTCTAATAAAAAGTATTTGTGGAAAATTACAAGCGGCTAGCTTTACTCCTTCGAAAGTTAGCGTGGTTTTGACAGACAGACAGACGGACGGACATGGCTAGATCGACTTAAAATGACATGGACGATCAAGAATATATATACACTTAATGGGGTCTTAGACGCATATTTCGAGGTGTTACAAACAGAATGACGAAATTGGCATAGCCCCATCCTATGGTGGAGGGTATAAAAAGGGCAATATGGGACTATATCTTGACACAACCCCCACATGGGCCGATCTGCCGATTTGAGGTTTAAGGTTCATTTAAGCCACTTTTATAATCCGACTAGCTGACCCGGGCACGCTCCGCTGCGCCTTATTTTACTTTATATGGAACAAAAGTCTCATTGGAATGTTTATTTTCGGCAATTAATGATCTTTTAGTGAAATACCCTGCTAATTTGACTAACAGTTTAACAATATAAGTGCCTTTATCTGAATCCCACATGATCTATATTGGTCTACGAATTTAAGTTTGGATGTAAGGTGTACTCCATATACTTAATTTCAGCCCGATATTCTCATGATGTCTGATTTAGTGATGTTTTCGGAGGAGAGGTGGTCTCCCATATACTTGGCCCTGAAAAAATATCAGCATCGTGCTCTCAAATACCATTTATTTAAACCCCATATTGCCCATATTGACTTAAGAGGTGTTTACAGGATGAAGCGTCCCCCAAATATATGGCCCCAAAATAGGTTATCAAATTCGTTTTCTCATCTCAAATACCTTTCATTTGAGCCACATATTGGCATGGTCGAAAATTTTTTCCCCTTTGAGGGTATTTTGGGAAAGGGGTGATGCCCTAAATACATGATCCCACATTTAGATATCAAATTCGTATTCTACTCACTAAAAAATTTAAGTTTGTGGGGTCTTTTGGGAAAGGGGTAGACCCCCAGACAGAAAATTGGTCCCGAAAATGGGTATCAATTCTTGGTCTACCCCCAATACCTTTCATTTAAGCTCCATATTGACATAGTCGGTAAATATGCCCGATTTAGGGGTGTTTTCGAGATTGCGGTGGTCCCCCAAGCACAAAGCCCGGAAAATATATCAGCAACGTGCTTTATTCTCATATAACTGTATATCATTTATTTGAACCCCATATTGCCACTGGCCTCAAAATTGGATATCAAATTCGTTTTCGAATCTCATTTAAACTCCTTATTGCAAAAGTCAGCAAATATGTCCGGTTTGGGGTATTGGCCCTAAAAACTATGAATATTTAGTTCCACTCTCTTTAAGACCCAAATTGTCTTGGTGTGTAAATATGTCGTATTTGGGGGTTGTTACGGTGGTGGGATGTCCGCTAAACAGTTGGCCCCTGATGTTGATATCAGATACGTGGTCTACTTCCACATACCTGTAATTTAAGCCCCATATTTTCATAGTCTGTAAACATGACCGGCTTGGGGGTGTTTTGGGGGATGGGCGGCCACTCAGTGAGTTGGCCTTGAAAATATATATCGGATTCGTGTTCCACTTTAAAAACCCTTTTATTTGAGCCTCATATTGCAATAGTCAGAAAATACTTACTATTTGGGTGGTGTTGTGGGGGTGGCGTGGTCCCATAGACACTTTTCCCGAATATTGATATCAAATTCGTGCTTTACTCCCAAATACCTTTCATTTGAGCCCCATGTGGCTATGGTCGTAAATGTGTCCCCTTTGGGGAAGGTTTTTGGAGAGAGGCGGCCCCCCAACACTTGGTCTCATATTTGGATATCAGATTCTAATTCTACACTCAAATACCTTTTATTAAGCCCCATATTCTCATGGTCAGTTAATAAGTCCTGTTTGGGGAAGGGGTGGACCCCCCAGAAACGTGATCCCACATTTGGATATCATATTCGTATTCTACTCGCAAATACCTTTTATTTGAGTCCCATATTGCCATGATCGGTATATGTCCGGTTTAGGGGTGTTTTGGGGGTTGGGTGGTGTTGTGGGGGTGGCGTGGGGGTGGCGTGGGGGTGGCGTGGGGGTGGCGTGGGGGTGGCGTGGGGGTGGCGTGGCCCCATAGACACTTTTCCCGAATATTGATATCAAATTCGTGCTTTACTCCCAAATACCTTTCATTTGAGCCCCATGTGGCTATGGTCGTAAATTTGTCACCTTTGGGGGAGGTTTTTGGGGAGAGGGAGCCCCCTAAACACTTGGTCCCATATTTTGATATCAGATTCGTATTCTACATTCAAATACCTTTGAGTTAAGCCCCATATTCCCATGGTCAGTAAATAAGTCCTGTTTGGGGGGTGTTTTGGAAACGTGATCCTACATTTGAACATCAGATTCGTATTCTACTCGCAAATATCTTTCATTTGAGTCCCATATTGCCATGGTCGGTAAATATGTCTGATTTAGGGGTGTTTTGGGGCTTGGGGTGGTCCCCCCAGCACTTGGTCCGACAATTGGATATCAGATACGTTTTCTTATCCTAAATACCTTTTATTTGAGTCCCATATTGCCGTGGTTGGTGTAAATATATGTTTTGTAGGTTTTAGGGTGGGGCGGCCCCCCTAGATACCCCATCCGAAATTTGGACACCAAATTTTTATTTTTAGGGTACTATATGAGAGCACATAAAATTTCGCGTAAATCGCACCACCTATCTCTGAGATCTGGCGTTTCTGAAAATTAGGGTAAGGGGGAGGGTCCGCCCCCCTTCAGATATCAAAAAATATTGTACCCTATTTTCACCACGGAGTCATTATGCATCATCTGTGAAAATTTCAAGAAAATCGGTTCAGACGTTTCTGAGTCTATAAGGAACACACAAACATACAAACAAACAAACAAACCTAAAAACAAATTTCACTGAAATTTAGTTGTGTTACGCCGCTCGACATCCGTGTTCAATACGGTGCAGATCGGTCTATATTTGGATACTCCCAATTATAGGTCTTGGGCCCATAAAATGCGCATTTATTATCCGATTTTACTGAAATTCTCCACAATGAAAATGGAGTCTATATGACATCTCTGACATATAGTAGTGTCACGAAATATAAATCTGTGACTCCATAAATTACATAAATTTTCCTAATCGTCGTGACATTCTCACTCGATATTCATGTCGGTCCTTTCGTCCAATTGTTTATCAGTCAAAATCACGATCGCGGTTGTTGTTGTTCATGTGGCAGTTTGTTGTGTTCTATCATTCGTCTGCTTCAATCTGTTAAGTGTCAATATCCAGGAACTCTTCGACTAAGTTGGGGAGCTTCCAGAGAGATCTGGGTCTGAGTCGAGTGGATCCGGCTGGTCAGTTAAACAGGTGACGTGTATAGTGTGGTCCCTGGCCACAATAGGGACATACATCATGCACGTCGGCATCAATGCCTGCTCTGTAGGATTTGAGGAGACTGCATTTGCAGGATCGTAATCGGGCCAGAACTATTCTGGTTTGCCGGGGGAGGTCAATTTCTTCGGGTGCAATGTAAGGCAATCGTTCTCCAAGGACTACATTCACCCGGTAGCCAATTACCGCGTCTGCTACCGTGTCTGCATGAATGTTGTTCAGACCCGCTTGATATGCCGCTTGATCTAGAGGTTCTCTCTTGTAGCGCTGGACCTCACGCTCTAGATCGTGTAGATCTACCTTAAGGCTTCTTGGCGGTGGGTATCTATCCACAAGATGATGATTTGGATGGTTTCTGCGATAACAGCCCAAAAGGTATTGCTTAGACAGCATGTAGTTATGTCTTCGCAGCACTGGTAGGATCTTCGTCTCCTGATGGAGGTGGTCCACATGAGAACTGAGGAGACAGCCCGTCGCAGTTCGGAGGGCGGCATTCTGACAGATCTGAATATTATTCCACTGCGTGTCACAAAGTTGACGAGACCACACTGGCGCTGCATAACTTACCGGCCAATTGATTTGTACGTGGTCAACAAGGTTTCTTTATCTGCACCCAAGTGCTGCCAGCAAGTGACTTGAGGACCTTGTTTCTACTTTTGACTTTATTGCGGATTGCTGTGGCATGTGGGGAGAAAGTATAAGAGCTGTCAAATGTGACGCCAAGTATTTTGGGACACTTGATGGTCGGAATCATTTCTCCATCGACCATCACAGTCAGCCCAGTATTCACCTCACGCGTATTTGTAGTGAACAGTGTGGCTGAAGATTTGGTGGCAGATATCTTCAAATTTTCTTGCAGCGAAATATGAGGCAAGTTCGTTGAGGTATACGTTCAACCCATCGCAGATGTCAAAAATGGGTGGGCAGCCTGATGCCATGATCGTACAATCGTCCGCATAAAATACGATCTCTATGCCGTCTGGAGGGGGTGGAATGGAGGGGGTGGAATGGAGGGGGTGGAATGGAGGGGGTGGAATGGAGGGGGTGGAATGGAGGGGGTGGAATGGAGGGGGTGGAATGGAGGGGGTGGAATGGGAGGGGTGGAATGGAGGGGGTGGAATGGAGGGGTGGAATGGAGGGGGTGGAATGGAGGGGGTGGAATGGAGGGGGTGGAATGGAGGGGGTGGAATGGAGGGGGTGGAATGGAGGGGGTGGAATGGAGGGGGTGGAATGGAGGGGGTGGAATGGAGGGGGTGGAATGGAGGGGGTGGAATGGAGGCGGTGGAATGGAGGCGGTGGAATGGAGGATAGGTAAAGGTTAAACAGAGCCGGAGATATCACCCCACCTTGGGGAACTCCTTGTTTCACTCTACGGTGTTTCGACTTCTTATCCCTAAATTCCACAAATGACTGGCGACCACACAGATAATTAGCGACCCATCGTTTCAGGCCTGGCTGGAGGGACGTGATGGCGATATCCTCAAATAATTTGGCATGGCTGACCGTGTCGTATGCCTTCGATAGGTCCAGTGCCACGAGGACCGTCCTAGCACATGGCCTGGGTTGATTGAAGCCACGGCAAATGTGTGTGATGATGGCATGCAAAGCTGTTGTTGTGCTGTGCAGTCTCCGAAATTCATGTTGATGCTCGGCGAATGGAAATTCTCCCACGAGGTCGGGAGGATTGGTTTTCTAAATTTTGTATAAATATTGAGCACTACCTACGGTGTTGGATTCCCTAGGTTCGGCCCGGCCGAAATATCAAATTTGGACAAAAGATAAAACTCTTCTAAATTACGTTACTGCGATAACCACTAACAAACGAAGAGGAAGAGCAGAAACACGAACATCTCTTAATTATCTTAAAATTTTGCATGCATTTGACATACATAAATACAGGCACTTAAAAAACAATGGTAGCATCCCCAATAACAAAATGAGGAAAAACCCCTTTCAATGGTCGTACCTTAAAAAAATGGTAATAAATTTCTTTGTCACTTGTATGTTTCGGTTATAAATCCAAAGATCACATATATTTTCAAAAATTTATGAAAATCTTGTGATTTATAGCTAAACGTAACTTAAATCCTTTCCCCAAAAACCCAACTCACACTCAACAAATCAAACACTGCTTATCTTAAAGCATTAAAGAGTAATCATGGGGATGGGTTATCATTCATAGCAGTAACAAAAGGAGAGAAAAAGCCACTCTAACACACACGCACACACACACAAGCATACAAATGGAAACAAATGGCCAAACGAATGAGTATCATTTGAAATTCATTTTACTCTAGGCACGTCCTACCATTTATTTCGACCCACAACAAATAATTGCTACAAAATGCTTGGCGTTCGTTTTCTCCTCCATTTGTGCTAAATCTGATTTCGACGACCCCTTCGACATGACCACAAAACAGCAGCAGAAAGAACAGGAGGACCTGCCAACCATCTCCAGCCACCAACTGTTTCAAAATCCACAACAACACTTTTGACAGGGGCAGTAAATGTATTGCAAACAGAAATAAAACAAAGGTGGAGAGGTAGCTGCCGAGATTGACAGGGTAAAAAGGACTACAGAATAAAAAAAGAGAAAGGAATCTATAGAAAATTATACATTTTGTTTGACAAAATTACCTTAGTCAAAGGCGATGAAACAAAGAAGGATAGAAAACATAACCACAAGGCAAAATACAAAGGGAAACAAATATTGTGAATGTGAATACTCGTTTACCAAAGAGAGAGAGAGAGAGAGGAGAGAAAAAAAAGCAAAACAGCAACCATGTCTGATCGTCCATTACAAAGAAACTGCCACCAACACTAATACAAATGCAACAAGCAATAATGTAAATACAAGCTGGTAAGCTTAGAAAAGTAGTAACTCAAGGAAAACACGTTCACACACACACACACACACACATACGCAGAGATACAATAACTGGCGCATTTTCAAGAAAACCCCTTACACACGTGTTATCGTTTGAATGGTAACCGAGAATGCCATTAAATGACAAAAGAACTTCGGACATGGAGACCTTAAGGTGGTGCATGAAAGAAAATTGAAAGATTTGAAATTGATAACAATATTTGTATACCCACCACCATAGGATAGGGGGTATATTCATTTAGTCATTCCGCTTGCAACACATAGAAATATCCACTTTCGATCCTACAAATTATATATATTTCGGATCGTCGTAAAACTCTAAGGCGATTTAAATATGTCGGTGTGTCTGTCCGTTCGTCCGTCTAGCCATGCCGCAGTTGTAATTTTGCTACCGTCTTCAAAAGTCGAGATGTTGAGCTGAAATTTTGAATAAATCCGTATGTCTTCATACGCAGGTCAAATTTTTGAATGGGCCAAATCGGGTCCCATTTTGATATAGATGATCCATGGCCATCTGTATATTCTTGAGCATATAAAATCCACATATCCAAGATTTTTATACCCTCCACCATAAAATGGGTGTATACCAATTTCGTCACTCTGTTTGTAACTCCTCGAAATATTCGTCTAAGACCCCATAAAGCATATATATTCCTGATCGTCATGACATTTTAGGTCGACCTAGCCATGTCTGTCCGCCCGGCAGTCCATCCGTGCGTCCGTCCATCCGTCCGTCTGTCCATCTGTCCGTCCGTCTGTTCGTCCGTCCGTCTGTCTGTCCGGCAGTCCATCTGTCCGTCCGTCCGTCCATCCGTTCGTCCGTCCGTCTGTCCATCTGTCCGTCCGTCCGTCCGTCTGTCCGTCCGTCCATCTGTCTGTCGAAAGCACGCTAACTTTCGAAGGAATAAAACTAACCGCTTGAAATTTTGTCCCAATACTTCTTATTAGTGTAGGTCGGTTGGGGTTGTAAACGGGCCATATCGGTCCATGTTTTGATATAGCTGTCACCTAAACCGATCTCGGATCTTAACTTCTTGAACCACTGGAGGGCGCTATTCTTATCCGATTTGGCTGAAATTTGGAACAGTGAGTTCTGTAAGGCCAGATTTGGATATAGCTGCCATATAGACCAATCTCTCGATTTAAGGTCTTGGGCCCACAAAAGGCGCATTTATTGTCCGATTTTATTAAAATTTGGTACAATGAAGTGCGTTAAGCCCTTCGACATTCTCCTTCAATTTGGCTTAGATCGGTTCTGATTTGGATATAGCTGCCATATAGACCGATCTCTCGATTTAACGTTTTGCGCCCATTAAAGGTGCATTTATTGTCCGATGTCGCCGAAATTTGGCACAGTGAGTTATGTTACGCCCCTCAAAATTTTTGTGCAATTTGGTCCAGATCGATCTAGATTTGGATATAGCTGCCATATAGACCGATCTCTCGATTTAGGGTCTTGGGCCCACAAAAGGCGCATTTATTGTCGGATTTTGCCAAAATATGGGACAGTGAGTTGTGTTAGGCCCTTCGACATCTCCCTTTAATTTGGCCCAGGTCGGTTCAGATTTGAAAATAGCTACCATATGGACCGATCTCAGGATTTAAGGTTTTGGGCCCATAAAAGGCGCATTTATTGTCTGATTTCCCCGATATTTGGGACAGTGAGTTGTGTTAGGTCCTTCGACATCCCTCTTCAATATGGCCCAGATCGGTTCAGATTTGGATATAGCTGCCATTTAGAGCGATAGCTCAATTAAAAGCTGTGGCCCCATAAAAGGCACGTTTATAAGCCGATTTCGCTGAAATGACTTATGTTAGGATTTTCGACATCCAGATCGTATATGGTTCAGATCGGTCTATATTTGGATATGGCTACCAAAAAGAACAATTTTTTGTACAGCAAAATTGAACAATGACTTGTATTTATTAGACCACTCAAAGTCCGACTCGATTTTGGTCCAATTCGGACCATGTTTTGATATGGCTGCTATGGGGGCATAAATTATGCATTTTTGACCGGATTATGACGAAAGGTGGTTTACATATATACTCGAGGTGATGGGTATCCAAAATTCGGCCGGGCCGATTTTAACGCCTTTTTATACCCTCCACTATAAGATGGGGGGTATACTAATTTCGTCATTCTGTTTGTAACTACTCGAAATATTCGTCTAAGACCCCATAAAGTATATATATTCTTGATCGTCCTGAAATTTTATGTCGATCTAGCGATGTCCGTCCGTCTGTCCGTCCGTCCGTCCGTCCGTCCGTCTGTCTGTCGAAAGCACGCTAACTTCCGAAGGAGTAAAGCTAGCCGCTTGAAATTTTGCACAAATACTTCTTATTAGTGTAGGTCGGTTGGTATTGTAAATGGGCCATATCGGTCCATGTTTTGATATAGCTGCCATATAAACCGATCTTGGGTCTTGCCTTCTTGAGCCTCTAGAGTGCGCAATTCTTATCCGATTGGAATGAATTTTTGCACGACGCGTTTTGTTATGATATCCAACAATTGCGCCAAGTATAGTTCAAATCGGTCCATAACCTGATATAGCTGCCATATAAACCGATCTTGGGTCTTGACTTCTTGAGCCTCTATCGTGCGCAATTTTTACCAGATCAGAATGAAATTTTGCACGTCGTGTTTTGTTATTATATCCAACAACTGTGCCAAGTATGGTTCAAATCGGTCCATAACCTGATAAAGCTGCCATATAAACCGATCTTGGGTCTTGACTTCTTGAGCCTCTAGAGTGCGCAATTCTTATCCGATTGGAATAAAATTTTGCACGACGTGTTTTGCTATGATATCCAACAACTGTGCCAAGTATAGTTCAAATCGGTCCATAACCTGATATAGCTGCCATATAAACCGATCTTGGGTCTTGACTTCTTGAGCCTCTAGCGTGCACAATTCTTATCCGATCAGAATGAAATTGTGCACGACGTGTTTTGCTATGATATCCAACAACTGTGCCAAGTATGGTTGAAATCGGTCCATAACCTGATATATCTGTCATATAAACAGATCTGGGGATTTGACTTCTTGAGCTTTTAGAGGGCGCAATTCCTATCCGATTTGGCTGAAGTTTTGCATGACGTATTTTATTTTTACTTTCAACAACTGTGTCAAATAAGGTTCAAATCGGTTCATAACCTGATATAGCTGCCATATAAACCGATCTGGGATCTTGACTTCTTGACCCCTAGAGGTCGCAATTATTATCCGATATGCCTGAAATTTTGTACGACGGATGCTCTCATGACCATAAACATACGTGTTTATAATGGTCTGAATCGTTCTATAGCCCGATACAGATCCCATATAAATCGTTCTCTCTATTCTACTTCATGAGCCCCAATGGGCGCAATTTTTATACGAATTGGCTGAAATTTTACACAGGTCTCCAACATATAATTTAATTGTGGTCCGAACCGGACCATATCTTGATATCGTTTTAATAGCAGAGCAACTCTTTTCTTATATCCTTTTTTGCCTAAGAAGAGATGCCGGGAAAAGAACTCGACAAATGCGATCCATGGTGGAGGGTATATAAGATTCGGCCCGGCCGAACTTAGCACGCTTTTACTTGTTTTGAATTCAGAAATTTTTTTGCCAGGGATTTAATGGCTGCCTGGCTTTCTCAGTTTATTTTTATTGGCTATGACAGAACATTTCTCCCATTAGCCTAACTTAGAGTAGCGTTCCATCAATGAAAATTGGTCCATGAATTTTAAAAAGAATATTTCAATCAAACACTGCAAGCACAGCCTCGTCTGCTTTCACAAGTTCCCATGACACCATATAACAACAAGGGTTGTATCAGTTTTTGAATAATGTAATCTTCGTCTGTCGAGAGGTGTTCTTGTATCTAAACTACTTACTTAATGCAAAGTAACAACGCTTTGCTAATATTATTCTTCGCTTTATTCCAAAACTTGTGTCATCCGTTTCGTTTACGGCAGTGACTAGGTAGATAAAGTTGCTGACTATCTAAGTTTTGGTTCCCAACTTTCTCCATTTGCACTATCAGCACGATTGATTGATCCATCCATTTAATGCCAGACCCATTTTCAATGATACTCTTTCGATTCTTTCAAAGGCTGCAGTTAAGATATTTATGCCAATCCTCGCTATGACATTATATCCAAACCATTCCACCACATCTTTAGTTGCAAAGACCTTCTCGATATGATCAGTCCAAATTCTTTAGAGAACACGCCAAAGCCCCGTTGGTCGTTTAGTTTGAAACCATCCGCATAGAAGTCTATGTAACTTCTTTAACAGACATGTTGTAGTTCCAATCGGTTCTATCAAGAATAGTGGTACAATACCTCATATCAAAAAGCGGCTCAGGCAGTGTATAATCCATACTGCCTGGAACATCGGCCATTGTATCAAGAATAACACAGCTTCCGTAGCCGCCTCATGGCAAAAGAGAAAGCTCCCTTAGCCTCTCAGCAGTGGTCGCAGCAATGTGTCAAGCCAAAATGATCAGAGGCATTGGCTGTTCTACTAAATTCAGTTCATCAGATGGTGTCGTCCTCAGTGCAACTGTGAAGTACAAATAAGTCATCCTTAGGATCTAGCCGAATATTGAACAGTAGGTGGACTTTTGAATAGCCGTCCACCAGACTACAACACCATATGGCATTATAGGTGTGACAACTGCAGTATATACTCAGTCCATGATATGTGGTTTAAACCCCCAAATTTTTGCTTAAGCTATCTTACAGGTCTATAGGGCCATACTTGTCTTTCTTGCACTTTCCAAAATGTTGGATATGAAGTTCAGTTTCCTGTCCACCAAAACACCCAGGTATTTTGTGCTTTCAGTAATTGGAACATTCACTCTTCCCAAGGATTATTTGTATCTCCACTGTAGATTACTTGTATCTCCTGCTGAAAAGAACTACATCCGTCTGCACTGATTTACGCCTATACCACTTTCGGTTGTCCACCACCTTATCATTCATGTCTTTCGGATATGAAAAGAAAATTTTTGCAATGGTTTGTCAATATCAATGTAGACATGTGAGTACGTATGTGTGTGTGTGAGTATGTGTATTTGTAGATAGTCCGCTTTGTAAGAAACCATTCATTAACATGTCACGTCAATACATGAGAAAACAATCTAATGGTTTGCTTATGATTTTTATCTTCGTCAAAGAGGCAAAGGACCAATAACAACAGCGGTCATTACTACTACTACTATAGAAAATACGAAAACTGAACGCCACAAAAACAAAAAAAAAGAATAAGAAAATCTAACTTCATCTAAACCGCCCATGTCAACTCAACCGGAAAACCCCTTAAACATGAAATCAACACATTCACGTACAAAGTATTCATTTGCAACTGACCACAAAAGAAAATACGTGAATGAAAGTAACCATTGGTAAAAGTGTTGACCATTCAAGGTTGCCAATGAGAACAAATTTTCTACCAAAAATCTTAAAACCAAACGGTCTTTAACGCAGATGTATCCAAATCTGATACGATGTGGACCAGAGTTCTGTTAAAATTAACTTACTAAAAGTTGACATAAACGGAAAGTAAATACTCCTTTAATAGGACCAAAACCCCAAACCGGAAAAATCAATCCATTGGCAGCTATATCAAGGTATGGTACAATCTGGACTATGTTTGACAGAGATATATACAGAGCTACTACAACTCAGCATACCGAATTCCAACGAAATCGGGTTATAAATGTGCGTTTTATGACACCAAGACCTCTAATCGGGAGTGGGGACTATATGGTAACTAGTACATCTAAATATGGCCCCATATGGACCATACTCAGCACATATGTAAAAGGGCCAACTACAACTTTCCCTACAAAATTTCAACGAAATAGGGCAATATATGTGATATGTGTGAGTCCAAGAGCTACAATCAGGAGATCGATCTATATGGGCTTTAGAACGATATTCATATGTAGTCAGTACAAAAAAAAAGCGTGCCAAGTTCGGCCGGGTCGAATTTTTTATACCCTACACCATGGATCGCATTTGTCACGTTCTTTGCCCGGTATCTCTTTATAGGTAAACAAAGGAAATTTGGATGAGAATTGCTATGCTATTGGAGTTATATCAGCTAATGAACCGAATACCGACCATATTTTGGCAAGTATGATAGAGGTCAAAGAAACCGTCATTAGGCAAAATTTTAACCAAATAGGATAAGAATTTCGCCATATAAAAGAACAAAAAGTAAAATCGGGAGATCGGTTAATATGGGAGCTATATCAGATTTTGGGCCGATTCAGACCATATTTGGCTTGTATGTTAAAGGTCATAGTAAAGGTCATAGTAATCGAAGCTGAAGCTCTCCAGAGGTTCAAGAATTAAAATCGGGAGATCGGTTAATATGGAAGCTATATCAGGTTTTGGCCCGATTAAGACCATATTTGGCTTGTATGTTAAAGGTCATAGTAAAGGTCAAGTAAAGGTCATAGTAATCGAAGCTGAAGCCCTCTAGAGGTTCAAGAAGTAAAATCGGGAGATCGGAAAATATGGGAGCTATATCAGGTTATGGACCGATTAAGACCATATTTGGCACGTATGTTAAAGGTCATAGCAAAGGTCAAGTAAAGGTCATAGTAATCGAAGCTGAAGCCCACTAGAGGTTCAAGAAGTAAAATCAGGAGATCGGCGATAATGGGAGCTATATCAGGTTATGGCCCGATTAAGGCCAAATTTGGCTTGTATGTTAAAGGTCATGGTTAAGGTCAACTAAAGGTCATAGTATTCGAAGCTGAAGCCCTCTAGAGGTTCAAGAAGTAAAATCGGGAGATCGGTGAATATGGGAGCTATATCAGGTTATGGCCCGATTACGACCATATTTGGCTTGTATGTTAAAGGTCATAGCAAAGGTCAAGTAAAGGTCATAGTAACCGAAGCTGAAGCTCTCTAGAGGTTCAAGAAGTAAAATCGGGAGATCGGTTAATATGGGAGCTATATCAGGTTATGGCCCGATTAAGGCCATATTTGGCTTGTATGTTAAAGGTCATAGTAAAGGTCAAGAAGTAAAATCGGGATATCGATAAATATGGGAGCTATATCAGGTTATGGCCCAATTTAGACCATATTTGGCACGTACGTTGAAGGTCAAAAAAAAGTCATAACAAAGTTTCAACTAAATGGGATAAGAATTACGCTCTCTAGAGGCTCAAGAAGTAAAATCGGGTGATCGGTTCATATTGGAGCTGTATTAGGTTATAGACCGATCCAAATCATATTTGGCACCTATTTTGAAGGTCCTGAGGGAAGTTATTGTGCATAATTTCATCCAAATCAGACCAGAAATTCGCCCTCTAGGGGCTCAAGAAGGGCATTTGGGAGATCGGTTTATATGGGAGCTATATAAGGTTATGAACCGATTCGAACCATATTCGGACCATGTATGTTAGAAGTCATAGAAAAAGTGGCTGTCCAAAATTTCAGCCTAATCGGATAAGAATTATGCCCTGTAGAGGCTCAAGAAGTTTAAACGGGTGATCGGTTTTTATGACAGCTATATCTAAATATGAACCGATATGACCCATTTACAATCCCAACTGACCTTTACTAAAAGGAAGTATTTGTGCAAAAACTTTAAGCGCCTAGCTTTATTTCTTCGAAAGTTTGCGTGCTTTCCACAGAGAGACAGACGGTTGGACATGACTTGATCGACTTAAAATGTCATGGCGATCAAAACTATATATACATTTTGGAGTCTTAGACCAATATTTCCATGCGTTACAAACGGATTGACGAAGTTAGTGGTTCCCCATGCTATGGCGAATGGTATAAAAAGCCTATA
This sequence comes from Stomoxys calcitrans, assembly GCF_963082655.1. NCBI lineage: Eukaryota > Metazoa > Arthropoda > Insecta > Diptera > Muscidae > Stomoxys > Stomoxys calcitrans. Next base: position 203,846,905 of record NC_081553.1, read on the forward strand.
TCCGACCATAACCTGCCTACAAAATTTCAGCTCAAAACCCTTATTTTGAAAGATTTTGGTGTGATGCAAGAGGCCACCTTATCACAGAGGCTAGCATGTCCTTCTATGATGCTGAACGCCTGGCTTCGAACCTTGGCGAGAACATCAAAAAGAAAATTTCAGGGGTGGTTAACCCCTCCCAATGCTGGCAACATTTGTGGGGTACTATGCCATGTAGAAACTTCTCCCTAAAGAAGTGTTGCATTGTGGCCGTTCCGACTCGGCTATAAAAAGGAGGCCCCTTATCATTAAGCCAAAACTTGGATTGGAAAGCGCCCATTGATATGTGAGAAGCCTGCCCCGGTTCCACAATGGAATGTGCAAAATTTGTAAATTGTTTGTAGTTACATTACATTGCAACTGTCAGGCGAACAGACGGGTTTAAGTCCATGTGATGCAAACGGAATAATAAAATTAATCCTCTGGTTTTGTATATAAAAACAAGTAAAAAAGGCGTTAAGTTCGGCCGGGCCGAACTTTGGATACGCCAAGTCTTTAAATCGAGATATCGTTCTATATGACAGCTATATCCAAATCTGAAATGATTTGGGCAAGTTTCACAAAAATGTCGAAGACAATAAATGCGCCTTTTATAGGCCCAAAACCTTAAATCGAGAGATCGGTCTGTATGGCAGCTATATACAAATATAGACCGATTTGGCCCATATTGCAGAAGGATGTCGAAGGGCCTAACACAACCCACTGTCACAAATTTCGGAAAGATCGGATAATAAATGCGCCTTTTATGGACCCAAAACTTTAAATCGAGAGATCGGTCTATATGGCAGATATATCCAAATATGGGCCGATCTCTGCCATATCGCAGAAGTATGTCGAGGGGCTTAACCTAACTCACTGTCTCAAATTTCGGAAATATCGGACAATAAATAAGCCTTTAATGGACCCAAAACTTTAAATCGAGAGATCGGTCTATATGGCAGCTATATCCAAATATGAGCCGATCTGTGCCATATTGGAGAAGTATATCGAGGGGCTTAACCTAACTCACTGTTCCAAATTTTGGCAAAATCGGACAATAAATGCGCCTTTTATGGACCCAAAACTTTAAATCGAGAGATCGGTCTATATGGCAACTACATCCAAATCTGGACCGATCTGAGCTAAATTAACCAAGGATTTCGACGGGGCCTAACACAACTCACTGTCCCAAATTTCGGCGAAATCGTACAATAAATACGCCTTTTATGGGCCAAAAACCTTAAATCGAGAGATCGGTATATATGTGCAGCTATATCCAAATCTGGACCGATCTGAGTCAAACTAAACTGGGATATTGACTGACCTAAGGCAACTCACTGTCCCAAATTTCAGCAAAATCGGATTATAAATGTGGCTTTTATGGGCCTAAGACCCTAAATCGGTGGATCGGTCTATATGGCAGCTATATCCAAATCTGAACCAATCTGGGCCAAACTTAGTCAGAATGTCGAAGAGTCTAACACAACTCACTGTCCCAAATTTAAGCAAAATCGGATAATAAATGTGGCTTTTATGGGCCTAAGACCCTAAATCGGCGGATCGGTCTATATGGGGGCTATATCAAGATATAGTCCGATATAGCCCATCTTCGAACTTATGGACAAAATAAGAAATATTTTTGAAGACTGTAGCGTGATTTCAACAGACAGACGGACGGACCTGGCTAGATCGTCTTAGATTTTTACGCTGTTCAAGAATATATATATATTGGGTTGCCCAAAAAGTAATTGGGGATTTTTTTAAAAAAGAAAGTAAATGAATTTTTAATAAAACTTAGAATGAACTTTAATCAAATATACTTTTTTACACTTTTTTTCTAAAGTAAGCTAAAAGTAGCAGCTGATAACTGACAGAAGAAAGAATGCAATTACAGAGTCACAAGCTGTGAAGAAATTTGTCAACGCCGACTATATGAAAAATCCGCAATTACTTTTTGGGCAACCTACTTTCTACAGTCGGAAATGGATATTTCGATGTGTAGCAAACGGAATGACAAATTGACCATCCTTTGGTGGTGTATATAAAAAATTTTTCGTTGATTGCCAAACCTGGCAACTCTGTTACTCATCCAATGACCAGTGATGCCTGCCTGCCTGCCTGGCTTACTGGTTGACTGCCGGCCTGCTTGCCTACTTTTCACACCAACCTCCTCTGGCTGCATTTGCCCACTCAAACAAATCCTCGAACTTGCCACCAGCTCACAAAAACATAAAATCAGTCGAATCGGGGCAAAAATCCATTTGGCTTATACACGTCTTTAGCATTTAATTTATACAATTCAGTGGACAGAACTAGAGCTAGAGAAGAGAGAGGTAGATATAGAGAAGTCATCGAAAACCATGCTATGGAACAAGGCCACCGGACAGCATGGCACAAAACGAGAAAAAAACAAAAAGCAACTATGCATATAGGCAGCCAGCCGTTTTCAGTCACCCAATGAATGGCAGAGCGAGAGTGGACTTGAAGTATACTTTGGAGATGGTTATGGAAATGAATCTTCACCCTGACCCAGGGAAAGAGCATACAAAACCCTCAGACTGGCAAAGGCAAATATGATTGAAGGCAATTGTGTAATTAGAGAAACGTTTTATTAATGAAATGGCTTTCTCATTGTTCCAATCTCTGCATGGGGCTATTCCATGATAAATGGTTAAAGAGATTTAATGTGGCTTTTAAGGTAGATCTTCAGAAATTCTCAGATCAATGGAGAGGTGTTAAAACCAAGCAGGGTTCTAGACCTGAAAGGGATGACATATAAAACTATAGTCAACTTTTATTGGTAGCTTTATGAATGAGTTAATTTCCTTTAAAAAAGAGGTATGTGGTAATCGTTCACTAACAATATTTCCCAGCCCATGCTCTAGTGGACGTATACAATATTATCCCATAAAGTCAGGGTATTTGGCCATTACTGGTTTGGATAATGAATGAATAATGAATATGATATAATGAATTTGAATAATGTGGAAAATGGCTATTTGTAAGATTTTTTTTTAAAAAAGGATTCACATAATAGATTGTAACCGAATCGAGATGTTCAGAGTTCAGAATAACATTCGGTATAACTACCAGAGAATTAAACATCTGACAGACTTCCGGCTTTGGTAAAAGCATATGCTCCTGCAGAACCAAGGATGGAAATCAGGTAAAGGATACAGATAGAGTGAGGTCGCCCCTGTAGCTGAGATGGTAGCGTGCTCGGATTACCACTGCGGGTTGTGGGATCGATTCCCACTAGGGCCGGGTCGGTCGATATTGTGGTATCAGAGTTTACTTAAATTATCTAAGTGAGTCTGTTTGTAAATAGAATGCCACTCTTACCTAACCTAAACATCAGATAGAGTGTTTTTTGAACAATAATTTTTCTAATTTGATACCTACCACCGAAGGATGGGGGTATATTCATTTTGTCATTCCGTCTGCAACACATCGAAATATCCATTTCCGACCCTATAAATTATATATATTCTTGATCAGCGTAAAAATCTAAGACGATCTAGACATGCCCGTCCGTCTGTCTGTTGAAATCACGCTACAGTCTTTAAAAATAGAGATATTGAGCTGAAACTTTGCACAGAGTCTTTTTTTGACCAGAAGCAGTTTAAGTTCGAAGATGGGTTAAATCGGACTATATCTTCGTATAGCCCCCATATAGACCGATCTGCCGATTTAGGGTCTGAGGCCCATAAAAGCAAAACTTATTATTAGATTTTGCTAAAATTTGGGACAGTGAGTTGCGTTAGGTCCTTCGATATTCTTCGTCAATTTGACTCTGATCGGTTCAGATTTGGATGTAGCTGCCATATAGACCGATCCTCCGATTTAGGGTCTTAGGCCCATAAAAGCCACATTTATTATCCGATTTTGCTGAAATTTGGGACAGTAAATTGTGTTAGGACTTTTGATATCCCTCATCAATTTGGTGCCGATCGGTCCAGTTTTGAATATAGCTGCCATACAGACCGATCTCTCGATTTCAGGTTTTGGGCCCATAAAATGCTCACTTATTGTCCGATGTCGCCGAAATTCAGGACAGTGAGTTAGATTAAGCTCTTCGACTTCCTTCTGCAATATGGCCCAGATCAGTCCAGATTTGAATATAGCTGCCATATAGACAGATCTCTCGATTTAAGGTCTTGCGCTCATAAAATGTGTATTTACTGTTCGATTTTGCCAAAATTTGGGACACTGAGTTGTGTTGGGCCCTTCGACAACCGTCTTCAATTTAGCCCAGATCGATCGAAATTTGCATATAGCTCCCATGTATACCGATCTCTCGATTTAACGTTTTGGATCCATAAAAAGCGCATTTATTGTCCGATGTCACCGAAATGTGGGTGCAGTTAGTTGTGTTAGGCCCTTCGACATTCTTTCTCAATTTGGCTCATATCGGCCCAGATTTGAATAAAACTGCCATATAGATCGATATATCGATTTAAAATCTTGGCCCCATAAAAGGTGCTTTTAAAATCAGATTTCACTGAAATTTGTTAAGCTTTTCGACAACCACGTCGTATATAGTTCAGATCAGTTTATTTTTAGATATAGCTACTAAAAACACAAATATTTTGTTATACACAATAACTTGTACTTATTAGTATTTGGTCCAAATCGGAACATATTTCGATATAGCTGCTATGGGCGATAAGGTATGCATTTTTTTACCAGATTTCGACGAAAGGTAGTTTACATATATACCCGAAGTGGTGGGTATCCAAAGTTCGGCCCGGCCGAACTTAACGCCTTTTTTCTTGTCTGGAATCTGATAGTGGCAGCAATGAGGATACCATAGAACCGGTCTTTGACGATGGTAGAGTATGTATATCGCTTGGACTCTAGATCAAAAAGCCAGCATTCGCCGATGGGTTATCTCATCATCTCACCTGTGCAGTCTAGCTAGAAGAACCAATACGCGATGGTCAATTGAAACCTCAGCATAGTCAGTGTGTGCCAAAACTCTGATGGTAAGAATAAATGAAGACATCTCAAAATAAAGTTTGAAAAAAAGAACGATACACCAAGAGGCTTGGTAATTTATTCTGGCTTTAGCTACAAGGTAAAATTGTGTCTGAAGTAAGACTTGTATTTCAATCTCCATATTTATATGGTGTGCAGTTTAGGGGCTCAAATCTCTTTCTATTGTACGAAAACACAAAATGAAAAATTTTGCATACCTACTATCATAGAATAAGGTATGGTATCATTTAGTCATTCCGTTTGCAACACATAAAAATATCTATTTTCGACCCTATAAACTATAAATATTTCGGATCGTCGTATACTTCTTCTTCAAAAATTGAGATATTGAGCTGAATTTTGGCACAGATACGTCTTTCTGCTGCACGCAGGCCGAATCGGTCTATATTTGGATATAGCCACCATAACGACCGATCTGCCGAATAAGGACCTGACACCCATTTATTACCCGATTTCACTGAAATTTAAAACAGTGAGTTGTTTTAAGCCCCCCGGCGTCTAACCCAAATATGGTTCAGATCGGACTATATTTAGAGATAGCTTCCATATAGACCGATCTACAGATTAAGTAACTGGAACCCATAAAAGCATAATTTATTACCCCATTTCGTAAAAATTTTAACAAATAAAATGATGCTAAATTCAGTCGGGCCGAATCTTGGGAACCCACCACCAAAGAATCTGCTTAAAATTTATACAAACTAAATTAAGTTAAGGGGCGTAATTTTAGTTTCTAGGAACCTAATAAGGACAATCAACAGACTGGTTTATATGGGAACTATATCAGGTTAAGGGACGATTTGGACTGTACTTGACACAGTTATTGAAAGTCATAACAGAACACTATGTGCAAAAATTAGGCCAAATCGGACAAATATTGTGCCTTCCAGGGGCTTAAGAAGGCAAATTGGAAGATCGGTTTATATGGGAGCTGTATCAGGTTATGGACCGATTTAGACCGCACGTGGCACAGTTGTTGGAAGTCTTATCAGAACACTAAACGCAACATTTTAGCCAAATCGGATAAAAATTGAGGCTTCCAGGGCCTCAAGAAGCCAAATCGGGAAATCGGTTTATATGGGAGCTATATCCAAATCTGAACCGATATGGCCCATTTGCAATCCCCAACGACCTACATCAATTAGAAGTATCTGTGAAGTATCAAGCGGCTAGCTTTACACATTAGACCGCTATCGTGATTTCGACAGACGGACGGACATGGCTAAATCGAATCAGAATGTCGAGACACCCTACAACTTACATCAACAGCACACGCCTTATTTGCTTGGTCATCGTAGAAGGCGTCCACCCTAGCAAGAACCTCGCACAGTGGAGAGTTCACTGATTACGTAACAAGCTGTAGATGTTTCGTTCCCTGTCACACCTTGCTGACCCAGAACCCAGCAGAACTTGACAGTCTTTCCAGCATCATTTCCAGTGCCATCAGGATCGTGAAGACCTGCTCCTCCTATAGACCGATCTCTCGAATTAAGGTTTTGGCACGGCCGAACTTAACGCCTTTTTGCTTGTTTTTTTATTCGATTTCGCTGAAACTTGAAACAGTGAGTAGTTTAAAGCTTGCCGACATCTGGCTTAAATATGGTTCAGATCAGGCTATATTTAGATATAGCTGTCATATAGACCGATCTGCCGATAAAGGGTCTGAAGTTCATAAAAGCTTTATTTTTTATCGGATTTGAAATTTGAAACAGTGAGTAGTTCTAGGCTTTCCAACATTCGATCTAATTATGGTTCTAATCGGACTATATTTAGTTATAGCTGCCATATAGACCAATCGCCGTTTAAGGGTCTGCAACCCTTAAAAGCTGAAATTTGCAACAGTCGGTTATTTTAAGCCTCCCGACATCTTTCATAAATATGGATTAGATTGGACTTTATTTACTATCCGATTTCATTGAAATTGGACGCATTGACTTATGTTGAGCTTTTCGACATCCGCGTTCTATATAGTTGAAATCGGTTTATATTTGGATATAGCTGCCAAAAAGACCAATATTTTGTTCTACAAAATAGAAGACCACTCAATGTTCGAGCCGAATTTTAGTGCTTAATCTATCCAATTTTCACCGGATTGTAACGAAAGGAGGTTTACATATATACCCGAGGTAATGGGTATCCAAAGTTCGGCCCGACCGAACTTAATGCCTTTTTACATGTTCTGTTCTCATTTAGAACTCGTGCTTGGTTTACCAGGGCGGGGCTCGTGGGTTCGATTCACACCACAGACCTGGTCTGTCGCTACTGTGATATCGCCGTGTACTTTAAATGATCGAAGTGAGTCTGTTAAATACACAGACTGCTACTCAAATCTAACCTTGAAGACAATTAATGAAATCAATAAAATTCAGTACAACAACCCGCTTCCTTAACCGCAGGGTCTTAATGATTAGCCAATTGTTATCAGTGTGTTTTATCTAAAGAAATTTTCAAAAAAAAAAATCTCTGATATTGACTATCAGCTGCTGTATGACCTTTTCAATGCCCACAAGTCCTCTTTAGGCAATAAATATGCACTTGAAAGAAGAATCAAGATGTCCAAGTGGTACATACGGATATCAGGATACTCAATAAAAATCACGTGTTGGACTCTTATCCCTCGCTTGACTTGACGCTGATGGCAAACATGGGCAAGTAACCCTTTTCTGGGGCCATAAAAGTGTTGTTAAAGTGTTTTTTCTATCCTAAATCTCTGTCTAAAGCGTCAAACCCTTCACTCTCTTGATGTCTAAGTGTATATACCCTCACACACATATGTACACATACATATATATTTAATATAGTGAATGGAAGTTAATTGGCAACTGATCCAATATTTACTTTTTAAACATCTACGTTTCCTGTAATTTCTCATTTCATTTCATTCTGCTCGTTTTCTTTTTCTTTTTTTTCGAGCTTTCGCTACACATTTCTTTCGTTTTTTGTTTTTTGTTTCAGCCAAAGGACACGTGCCTTTATTTTCAAAAGGCAAAGAGTGAGCAAAAAACAGCTACCTATTGGAGTATTTTTTAGGTGAAACAAAAAAAGCAGTGAAAAGAAAAAAGTAATCAAGAGCAAATGTTGAAATATACTTCGTTAAGAAGGTCTTGCCTCCTTTTTCCGCATTTCACAGTTTGAGTTTCATTTTATACTTAGGTATAGGCAAAAGTGCAAGGCAAGGCAAGGCCAGTCTGTGTGGCAGTGGGTAAGGTCTGAGCTGGCCTGGACTGGGGTGTGATGTGATGGTGATGGTGATGGGTGGGTGGTGGTGGTGGTGAAAAGGTAAATATAAATACGAGTGCGAACAAATAAAATATATTTTCTAAAGTGTAATTTGATTTTTGTTTATACGAACTGTCAGCAGGACTGACAGGGCTCAATCAAATCAGCAGGAAAAAAAAGGATTCTTTTCTTCAGGGTTGTCGATTTTTTTTTTTGCTTTCTTTTCTTTACTCTTTCTTCATATTCAACTTTTCTGGTGTGTTGTGTTTGTCTTGGACCATTTTAAGGTTTCAAACACAAATACCAGCTTGTAAATGCTAGTTTTTTTATGTTTTCCATTGTAACAAAGTTTTTCAACAAAAAGAAATCACTTTAGAGTTTTATTTCGAGAGTAGTTTTATCTGTGGGCCCCGAAACGAACAGCATGTTGCTGTTGGCCCATTGATATGGGAAGGTTGAAAAACTTTTTGATTTAAAATTTCGTTTTCTGCTGAAGCATTGGGAATAAAACAGAATGTTTCACTAAATTAATGTAGGCCCATATTGTAAGCACATGTGCATATTGTCAGAGGTAGAATTTCGAGGAACAAAGTTAAATTGCATAAATTAATGATACTAGGTGAGTATGGGTGGCTGATGTTTCGAAAGTGTGCAAACACTTTTCCCTTGACAGTTTCAAGGACATTCAGACATGATATAATGGCCCACTTTCGTAAATAAATTACAATTTTCAAAAGTTGGATAGGAATGCTTTTATCTTTTTTCATTATAAAACCATGAATTTAAATTTATTCATTACCACAAATAATAGCAAGTAATATAGAAGTGTGTAATTTAATTACAATAACCAATTTACACTGTCAACGAGTAACAACAAGTAAAAATGCGTTAAGTTCGGCCGGGCTGAACTTTGGATACCCACCAACTCGGGTATATATGTAAACCACCTTCCATCAAAATGTGGTGAAAATTGCATACCCAATGCCCCATAGCAGTTATATCGAAATATGTTCTGATTTAGACCAAATACTAATAAGTGCAGGTCATTGATCAATTGTGTATAACAAAATATTGGTATTTTTAGTAGCTATTGGCTTGCCCAAAAAGTAATTGCGGATTTTTTAAAAGAAAGTAAATGCATTTTTAATAAAACTTAGAATGAACTTTAATCAAATATACTTTTTTTACGCTTTTTTTCTAAAGCAAGCTAAAAGTAACAGCTGATAACTGACAGAAGAAAGAATGTAATTACAGAGTCACAAGCCGTGAAAAAATTTGTCAACGCCGACTATATGAAAAATCCGCAATTACTTTTTGGGCAACCCAATATATCTAAAAATTAACCGATCTGGACCATATACGCCACAGATGTCGAAAAGCCTAACATAAGTCACTGTGTCAAATTTCAGTGAAATCGGATTATAAATGCACGTTTTATGGGGCTAAGACTTTAAATCGAGAGATCGGTCTACACGGCAGCTATATCCAAATCCGCACCGATTAGGGCCAAGTTGCAGAAAAATGTTGAAGAGTCTCACAAAACGTACTGTCCCAAATTTCAGCGAAATCGGGTAATAAATGCGCCTTTTATGGCCCCAAAACCTAATACCGGAAGAGATCGGTCTATATGGCAGCTATATCTAAATCTGGACCGATCTGTGCCATATTGCGGAAGTAAGTCAAGGGGCATAACTTAACTCACTGTCCCAAATTTCGGCGACATCGAACAATAAATGCGCCTTTCATGGACCCAAAACCTTAAATCGAGAGATTGCTCTATATGACAGCTATATCCAAATCTGGACCGATCTGGGCCAAATTGAAGAAAAATATCAAAGGGCCTAAGACAACTCACTGTCCCAAATTTCAGCAAAATCGGATAATAAATGTGGCTTTTATGGGCCTAAGACCCTAAATCGGAAGATCGGTATATATGGCAGCTATATCCCAATCTGGGCCAAATCGACGAAGGATGTCGAAAGGCCTAACACAACTCACTGTTCCAAATTTCAGCAAAATCGGATAATAAATGTGGCTTTTATGGGCCTAAGACCCTAAATCGAAGGATCATTCTATATGGCAGCTATATCCAAATCTGGACTGATCTGGGCCAAATTGACGAAGGATGTTGGAGAGCCAAACACAACTCACTGTCCCATATTTCAGCAAAATCGGATAATAAATGTGGCTTTTATGGGCCTTACACCCTAAATCGGAGGATCGGTCTATATCGCAGCTATATCCAAATCTGGACCGATCTGAGCCAAGTTGACGAAGAATGTCGAAGGGCCTAACAAAACTCTCTGTCGCAAATTTCAGCAAAATCGGATAATAAATGTGGCTTTTATGGGCCTAAGACCCTAAATCGGAGGATCGGTCTATATGGCAGCTATATCCAAATCTAAACCGATCTAGGCCAAATTGACGAAGGATGATGGAGAGCCTAACACAACTCACTGTCTAAAATTTCAGCAAAATCGGATAATACATGTGGCTTTTATAGGCCTAAGACCCTAAATCGGAGGATCGGTATATATGGCAGCTATATCCCAATCTGGACCGATCTGAGCCAAATTGACGAAGGATGTCGAAGGGCCCAACACAACTCACTGTCTAAAATTTCAGCAAAATCGGATAATAAATGTTGCTTTTATGGGCCTAAGACCCTAAATCGGAGGATCGGTCTATAGGGCGGCTATATCCAAATCTGAACCGATCAGGGTCAAATTGTAGAAAAATGTCAAAGGGCCTAACACAATTCACTGTCCCAAATTTCAGCAAATTCGGATAATAAATGTGGCTTTTATTGGCCTAAGACGCTAAATCGGAGAATCGGTTAATATGGCAGCTATATCCAAATCTAGACCGATCTAGACCAAATTGACGAAGGATGTCGAAGGGCCTAACACAACTCACTGTCTCAAATTTCAGCAAAATCGGATAATAAATGTTGCTTTTATGGGCCTAAGACCCTAAATCGGAGGATCGGTCTATAGGGCGGCTATATCCAAATCTAGACCAATCTGAGCCAAATTGACGAAGGATGACGAAGGGCTGAACACAACTCACTGTCTTAAATTTCAGCAAAATCGGATAATAAATGCGATTTTCATGGACCCAAAACCTTAAATCGAGAGATCGGTCTATATGGCAGCTATATCCAAATCTGAACCGATCAGGGTGAAATTGAAGAAAAATGTCAAAGGGCCTAAGATAGCTCACTGTCCCATATTTCAGCAAAATCGGATTATAAATGTGGCTTTTATGGGCCTAAGTCCCTGAATCGGAGGATCGGTCTCTATGGCAGCTATATCCAAATCTAGACCGATCTGGGCCAAATTGACGGAGGATATCGAAGGGCCTAACACATCTCACTCTCCCAAATTTCAGCAAAATCGGATAATAAATGTGGCTTTTATGGGCCTAAGACCCTAAATCGGCCGATCGGTCTATATGGGGGCTATATCAAGATATAGTCCGCTAAAGCCCATCTTTGACCTTAACCAGCTTATGGACAAAAAAAGAACCTGTGCAAAATTTTAGCTCAATATCTCTATTTTTAAAGACTGTAGCTTGATTTCAACAGACAGACGGACGGACTTGTCTAGATCGTCTTAGATTTTTGGGCTGATCAAGAATATATATATTGTACTTTATAGGGTCGGAAATGGATATTTCGATGCGTTGCAAACAGAATGACAAAATGAATATACCCCCATTCTTCGGTGGTGGTTCGGCCGAGCCGAACCTTAGATACCCACCACCATTGAGTGGGCGGCATAGTAGTCATTCCGTTTGTAGTAGCACGAATAATTGATCTGCGACCACAAAAATTATACATATTCTGGATTGTCTTGTTGGTACGTCCGTTCGTCGGTTCGTTCCTTTGTCCGTCCGCCTGCCGAAATCACGATAGGGGTCGAATGCGAATGGCTAGACTCTCGCGTTTTTGCACAGATTGCAAATGAGCCAATCGGTTAAGATTTCAACATAGATGCCACATAAAATGGTCCTTCGACCTGGCTTCTTGAGGCGCTAGAAGCCGCAAATATTATCCGATTTAGCTAAAATTTGGCACAGAGTGTTTTATTACGTCTTCCATCAACCGTGCTAAGAATGGTTCGAATCGGTGTATAACCCGACGTAGCTCCCAATATGGCTTCCTCAGCCCCTAGAAGCCGTAATTACCCTTAGTATTACCCAAATCGCTCTAGAACTTGATAGAACTCCTTTATAGACCGATCTCCCGATTTATATGTAAGCCCATTTAACCGATCCATGCAATTGGTTCGATTTAGCTGAAATTTTGCAATCAGTGTTCTGTTACGGCTTCCAATATTCATTGTAAGCATTGTCCAAATCGGCCTATAACTACTAGCTAACTATATAACTATGCCAGGCCAGCCTTCTAGAGGGAATGGCAAAATTAGGGCGGTACCGACTTTATAATATAGGTTGAAGAGTTTTCTGCAGTCCTTCTTAGACCAGCTCTGGGCTCAACCATGGCGGTCGCCTTTTGCCCCTTGGACATGCTAACACAAGCGATTCATTCAGAGCCTTCGTGATTCGCTTCACAACTATGTCTATATCCTCCGCAAGTTCCACTTCCTTTTCTGGTCTAGAAGGGATAGACGTGCGGAATTTGTGCCGAAATTTATCCCAATCCGCCTTTTTGCGTTCAGCCGAATGAGCAATTCTGCAGTATTTTCTTCAAGGCCGAAACTAATATAACGATGATCAAGGAAGCTGTGGTCGTCCAACACTTCCCAGTCGCATATTCTTGCGCGTATATCTTCCGATACAAAGGTAATATCTAGAACTCCCTGCCTGTTCCTGGTAATAATGGTGGGTTTATCCCCTTTATTACAAATCGCTAGATTGCAACTTATATTTGATAAGCAGCTCACCCCTTTCGTTGACTTCCGAACTTCTCGATATCTGATGATGTGCATTAGCATCACTTTCTAAAATGAAGCGCTTTTTCCCCGCAGAAGTCGCTTCAACCAGCAACTTAAGGCTTGAAGGCGTTATCTCTGAATCGTGTGCCATAAATAGGGAAAGCAACCAGTAATGGCTGGCTACTACTGAATCCTGCTTAGCGACCGAAGAAGAAAAACCTTTAGACTACTCTTTGCAAGAATACAGGCTCCATGTCTCCCATTCCCCGTACCCTTGAGTAGTTTAAATCCCGGAATTTTTAGTCCGCGAACCATTCCTCCACACATCCATGGTTCCTTGATAAGAACCACAACTAATACCCCTGCCATCAAGAGGACCTTTTGTGCCACCGAAGCGGTCTTACAATGGTGCAGATTTATCTGCAGAATCCGGACCTGTGTAAAATGTCAGCCAATTCCAATAAGAATTGCACTCTTTGGGGGCTCAAGAAGTAAAATAGAGAGATCGATTTATGTGGGAGCTGTATCAGGCTATAGACCGATTCAGACCATAACAAACATGTATGTTGATGGTCATGAGAGGATCCGTCTTACAAAATTGCAGGCACATAGGATAATAATTGCGACGTCTAGAGGCTCAAGAAGTCAAGATCGCAGATCGGTTTATATGGCAGCTATATCAGGTTATGGACCGATTTGAACCATAATTGGCACAGTTGTTGAAAGTCATAAAAGAATACTTCATGCAAAATTTCAGCCAAATCGAATAAGAATTGCGCCCTCTAAAAGCTCAAGAAGTCAAGTCCCCAGATCGGTTTATATGGCAGCTATATCAGGTTATGGACCGATTTGAACCATACTTGGCACAGTTGTTGAAAGTCATAGGTAAACACGTCGTGCAAAATTTTATTTCAATCGGATAAGAATTGCGCCCACTAGTGGCTCAAGAAGTCAAGCCCCAAGATCGGTTTATATGGCAGCTATATCAGGTAATGGACCGATTTAAACCATACTTGGCACAGTTGTTGAAAGTCATTGCTAAACACGTCGTGTAAACTTTCATTCCAATCGGATAAGAATTGTGCCCTCTAGAGGCTCAAGAAGTCAAGACCCAAGATCGGTTTATTTGGCAGCTATATCAAAACATGGACCGATATGGCCCATTTACAATACCAATCGACCTACACTAATATGAAGAATTTGTGGCAAATTTCAAGCGGCTAGCTGTGCTCCTTCGACGGATTGCGTGCTTTCGACAGACAGACGAACGGACAGACGGATGGACGGACATTGTTAGATTGACATAAAATGTCACGACGATCGAGAATATATTGTATATTCTCTATGGGGTCTCAAACAAATATTTCGAGTAGTTACAAACAGAATGACGAAATTAGTATACCCCCCATTCTATGGTGGAGGGTATAAAAATTGTGGAACCACTGTTCCTCAGAACACTGAACACTTCATGTGTCGGCCATTTCTCCTTAGATGCTTCACTAAAACGGAACGTTTTGAGTTCCGTCCTTCCTAGCTGATGCATAGCTTGAGCCCAATCCCATCAGGTGCCCGGAATTTGACGTCTTCCTCAACTCTTTTAATCGTGGCAGGGGGATTTACAGTCTCCTGCAATCCGCCAGACTTCAGAGATGTGATTAATAGTTCCTCAGGCAAGTGTTCAGCAACAACTGCTGAATCGTCTTCTCATTCTCCAACCTCACCGCTTCTATACATCTTCAAGTTCAAGATGCTGAATCCGTAAGATACAATCCCTTCACACTTATTGAGGTCTGCGAAATAGCTGAAGTTTAGGACGAATATTGCATGTCTCCGATCGCCATCAGCCTCATCCAATCTTCCAGTCGGTGGGTGAAAGATTGGGATTAGATTCCCTTAATTTTTCAAGTATGGATTGAGAATCTAAGAAAAGCATGTACCATTGGTCGAGAAGGAATATTTTTTTTTCTTGATTAAATCCAGTGCTGCACCTGGCTACATCTCGCCAAACTTTTTGAGGGCGCAACGATACATTTCAATTGAACGTTGATGCCCGAATGGAATTAGTTTGTACCGGCCTCGATTCCAATCTATTGTACATAGTCACAAAATGGAGGAAGCCTGGCAATTCCGCAAGGGCGTCGAAGTATACAGATGACAGTCCATTAACTATCCTACTCCAATTGTTCTTAGATATGCAGTTCGGTTCTTCTCCCTTGTTGACAACTACCATCACCAACATATCCTTGGGTACATTAGCAATGGTTCCTGGACCCTTCTGAATGAATGTTTGAATATAAATCATATATAATCTTTCTTCTTCTATGACATCGTTCGGAAGGTTTTGGGCCATTTTAGTTTGGTTATTACGGAGCCCAGGCTATTTTATTGCTTTGTTGAGTTTCAGACCATTATTTCGACAAGTGACAAACAGAATCTTGAAATCAGTATACTTCTATCCTTTGGTGGAGGGTAATATCATCAATTTTCCCTTTATGTATGTATTAAATTCTCAAGAATTTCTTTAGAGTCGTAACATTTTATTCCAATTAACGATTCCAAATAATAAGGCATTCTTATAAACACATTTGTTCATTTTCCGATACTATTCTTTACTTTCACAAGAGTGTGTGTGTGTGTGTGTGTGTGTGTAGTGGTTTATAAGGGTATGTGCGAACAACCGTGCGTCTACTTGTAAACACTTATTAAATTTACTTTGATGTTGCAAACAATATCGCGTTTAATTGCAGACATCAAAACTCATGAATCTCATCACAGACTTTCTTTGTCTTCCCATCCCCAAAAATCAGAATCAGGCTGTTGTGCCCCCAAAAAGGAGTTGCCCTTAATTAAAATTAACAATTTGCTGATTGTTTTATGAAATTTATAAAATGATGATGATGTTTAAATTACAATTGAAACCAAAACGAAAGAAGTTGAAGTGCGAACCAAACTAAAGAGTGAAATGGAAGAGTGGCTTGGAAGAGAGTAAATAACATGAGGAAATTATTACGCTTGTTTGGGTAGTTATAATTTTATACCAAAGTGTAAACTGTATTATCTTTGGGGCCCAGTATGGAAAATTCAATAATTGCAGGGAAAAGTTTCAATAAGAATCCTTGACATTAAGGTAACAATATACTGAAACGAATACTATGGTAGACTTGGGGAATACAGCGAGATAATCAAAGTGGCAAAGCTTTATTCCTGAAAGATTTTCAGCCAACAATTCGAGAAAGTTTATAATACAGCTTGGAGGAGAAAGTTTCTTATGAAACTCTTCATATTAAGCCTTAAGTCTGTGAACCGGTTTATTACAGCGAATTGATTTATATTAGGTCTATATTAAGATATGGTCCAATTTGGTTCACTCTCAACGTATATATCTAGCACAATTCACTGTTTTCAAATTCGCAAAAAGTTCGGACAATAAATTCGCCTTGTAAAAACGGGAGACAAGCTTAGATTTTCAGCAAATTCGTTTAGTAAATGCATCTTTAATGGGTCCAAGACACCTTATCTTGACCTAGTTCAGTATGACTGTTATATTCGAATATGATCTGGTCAAGGGGTCTTATACAATTTTCTTTTCTGAATTTCAGCATTTATGAGGTCAATACCTAAAATCGAAAGTTTGGTGTATATGGCTGCTACATCTAAATATGGTCTCATTTCAACCAAATTCATCATTTATGTATATCGAGCATTGCACCACAACTTTCTGCTCCAAATTTCATTGAAATCGAGTAATAAATGATAATTTTATAGGACAATGAAAGTAAAGCAGGAGATCGGACCTAGACCATACTGCCAGACGGATTGGTGAATTGTAATATCCTAGAGACGAAATAAAGTGGAAAGGAGATGTAGGTAGGAAACCAGCGCCTATATGACACGCCCAAATATATGAGCATCTTCAGAAGAGTGAAATGCAGAGTCATTAAAAGAAGTTCAACATACAGCTTGTCTTGCCATAAGTGGCGCTATAATAAATTTTAACATCAGGCATATGAGGCAACACTTGCGGTTAATACGATGGAGCTATGGATTAGAAATAGGTGAAGGATGCCCCCATAATCCTATGATAGACTGCGATGGAGAAGCAGTGCAACATCAATAAGAGAGCCTTTGAGAGCCTCGCCGTTTAAGGCTCGATTTGAAGCATCAAGCTTGAAGGTATATGTGTTAAACAGAATACGCGAGAGAGATCATATAACGCCTCCATATGGAGTTACGAGTGAAATTGAATTTTTGAGTTGATCTAACTAAGTGGCATATGATGGAAGAGGATTGAGAAATATGTGAAGAGCATAGAAGTGACATGCAATTTTCGAGGTTTTTTTTTATAATTTATTTAAAAATTTTGTTTGTAATACCCAAAAAGAGAAGAGTAAGACCCATCGAATAGTATACCGAGCGACTCAAAATTGCAGATTAATGCCTACATCGATCAACTCATTCTGTCCATCCACTAACTAAACTAGTCATCTGATCTGCGTATATAAATATATTCTTGATCGTCTGGACATGTTTGGTCGATCAAGCATTTCCTCATTCTGGCAAAATCACGATAGCGGACGAACGCATAAAGCTAGCCACTTGAAATTTTGCACGTATACATTTTATTGAAGTAGGTCGTTGAAATAGCTCCCATACAACAGATATCCCGATTTGAAATCTTGAGCCCCTGGAAGCCGCAATGTTTGTAGGATTTGACTTATATTCTGCGTGTACTTTTCTGGTAGAACTTCCAACAACTATTGCAAGTACGGTCCAAATCGTTGTATAACCTGATTTAGCTCCCATATAACCCGATCTCCCGGTTTGCGGCCCTTCAGGCCCTTAACTTAAATTTTGCATATATGGTTGCCCAAAAATTAATTGCGGATTTTTCATATAGTCGGCGTTGACAAATTTTTTCACAGCTTGTGACTCTGTAATTGCATTCTTTCTTCTGTCAGTTATCAGCTGTTGCTTTTAGCTTGCTTTAGAAAAAAAGTGTAAAAAAAGTATATTTGATTAAAGTTCATTCTAAGTTTTATTAAAAATGCATTTACTTTCTTTTAAAAAATCCGCAATTACTTTTTGGGCAACCCAATAGTTTTCTGTTACCACTTTCAACAACTGTGCCAAGTGCGGTCCAAATCGGTCTATAACCTGATATAGCTTCCATATAAACCGATCTCTCGACTTCATGTCTAGATCCCCTGGAAGCTAAAATTTTTTTCCAATGCGGCTACAATTTTGCACGTGGTGTTCTACTACGACTTCCAATAATTGGGCCAAGTACAGGCCATATATAGCTCCCATATAAACCTTGTTCGGGTCCTAGAAGCTTTTATTTTTGCCTGGTTTGACAGAAATTTGGTACGTAGAGTAAAATTATGCCTTTGAACTAATTTTATTTTGTGTCAATTTTACACACAATCGATGGTGGTATTTTTTAAAGATTCGGCCCGGTCGAATTTAGCACACTTTTACTTGCTTTTGCGTAGATAGAGGTGTTGAATCTTCAAAAGATGTATTCAGCCCACACTGAAATGCATGCACGATTTCTACGTACTAAACCACACCCTCATCTCCAATACCCGCGGAACTGCCAGATGGTATTAATTCGCGGGGGTCGGCGGCTTTCCACCACTTCCTCATACACTTTCTGCACTTCGATTGAACTGTGTTACTTGTAACACCTTTCGGGCGATGTTTTCCTCTTTCAATCTTTTGTGAACTATCGTTATATACCCGTCTATCGAATTCTAATTTTCCTCCGATTCTAGCATGACGGTTGAAACCAACCGTCAACTCCCAAAAAGCCTTGCACAACAGAGCAGACAAAGAAAATGGATAAAGTTGGGAACCACAATTTTGAGACAGTCAGTAACTTTATCTACCTCGACACCGCCGTAACCGAAACGAATAACACCCGTTTTGAGATTAAGCGAAGAATAATACTGGCAAACAGATGCTACTTTGGACTAAGTAAGCAGTTTAGAAACAAGGCCACCTCTCGACAGACGAAGATTACACTATACAAGACACTGATACTACCCGTGCTGTTATATGGTTCTGAAGCATGGGTACTTGTGAAAGCAGATGAGGCAGTACTTGGAGTATTTGAGAGAAAGTTTCTTCGTAAAATATATGGACCAGTTTGCGTTAATGGAGAATGTAGGTATCATACGAACCACGAGCTCTACGATGACGATAGCATAATTACTCGTATCAAAAAACAACGGCTGCATTGGCTAGGTCATGTGGTCGGAATGGATGAAGAAGCTCCAGCAAAGAAGTCTTTTGAAGGCTTTTGAAGGTGGTACACGCAATCCGGGAAGACCAAAAGCCCGATGGAAAGAAACTTCATGTCAGAGATTATAGAATGAGCGCAGAAGATCGAGGCGCTTGGAACGCTATTCTACGTTCGGTTAGTGGATCAAATATTCTGTCATAGCCAATTAAAGTAAGAAATTAAAGTAAGTAAGTTCTAGCATGACGGTTACCATTGGGTTGCCCAAAAAGTAATTGCGGATTTTTTAAAAGAAAGTAAATGCATTTTTAATATAACTAAGAATGAACTTTAATCAAATATACTTTTTTTACACTTTTTTTCTAAAGCAAGCTAAAAGTAACAGCTGATAACTGACAGAAGAAAGAATGCAATTACAGAGTCACAAGCTGTGAAAAAATTTTTCAACGCCGACTATATGAAAAATCCGCAACTACTTTTTGGGCAACCCAATATATCATCTGCCATTAATCGATTGTTTATGGAAGACTCAAACATGTTGCGTCCTATGGCGAATCTGGGACATGTGAGCACCACAACTCGTGCGTCCTCATCCATTCCAGGACATTTTGGGCACCGTGGCGGGATGTCATGTCCGAAGCTATACAGATAGCTTCTTAAGCAGCCATGACCTGTCAAAAATTGCGGCAAGTTACACTTTAGCTCCTCATGCTTTCATTGCATCTCCTTATTTATGTTTGGCAATAATTTATATGACCAACAGCACAGTCGGAGAGAGTTTCGTCTAGCTATGGATGCCATGCGAGATCTTGATGACGCCTTTAGCTTGGGTTCCTAACAACAGCGGCTCCATTAGGGAAACTGTCGTGGACAGGGTAGAGCTACCGATCACTTCTGTCATGTACTTGGGTGTAATTCTTGACTAGAAACTAAGTTGGCGAAAAAATGTCGAATAGAGGATCAAAAAGTAAAAGCGTGCTAAGTTCGGCCGTGCCGAATCTTATATACCCTCCACAATTGATCGAATTTGTCGAGTTCTTTCCCGGTATCTCATTTTAGACAAACAAAGGGTAAAAGAAAAAAATTGCTATGCTAATTGAATTGAGTGTTGGAGACCACAGTAGAAGTTTATGTGTAAAATTTTAGCGAAATCGAATAAAAATTGGGCCTTCTAGGAGCTCAAAAAGTAAAATAGGGAGATCGGTCTATAGGGGAGCCGTATCAGGCTGAAGACCGATTCAGACCATATTTGACACGTATATTGAAGGTCATGGAAGAAGCGGTTGTACAAAATCTCAGCCAAATCGGATAATAATTACGCCCTCTTGTGGTTCAAGAAGTCATGATCCCAGATCGGTTTATATGGCAGCTATATCAAGTAATGGTTTTTAGAAGTCATAACAAAACGTCTCATGAAAAATTTCAGCCAAATCGGATATGAGTTGCGATCTCTGATGGGTCAATAAGTCAAGATCCAAGATCAGGTTATATGGCAGCTATATCAGGTTATGGATCGATTTCCACCGTACTTGGCACAGTTGTTAGAAGTCATAACAAAACACCGCATGCAAAATTCTAGACAAATCGGATAAGAATTGCGTCCTCTAGTGGCTCAAAAAGTCAAGTTCCCAGATCGGTTTATATGGCAACTATATCAGAACATGGACCGATATGGCCCTTTTACAATCCCAACCGACCTACACTAATAAGAAGTATTTGTGCAAAATTTCAAGCGGACAGCTTTACTCCTTCGAAAGCTAGCGTGCTTTCGACACACAGACAGACGGACGGACATGGCTAGATCGACTTAAAATATCATGACGATCAAGAATATGTATACTTTATGGGGTCTTAGACGCATATTTCGAGGAGTTACAAACAGAATGACGAAATTTGTATACCCCCATCCCATGATGGAGGGTATAAAAAGGGACTGAACGCGCTCTACTCCTGTCGCAACTCGATAGAAAGGAGTTAGGGCCTAAGGCCGGGGACGGTGAACGCAATGTTTACGGCGGTCGTTCGGCCAATTCTCACCTATGGTTGTCTGGTGTGGCACAAATCTCTGAACAAGGGTACCGAGGAGGTGCTAGTGTCCGCGGCAAGGCAAAGTGTCCCAAGAAAGGCGCTGAATGCTGGGTGTGTTGCATAAGAGACATGCTGGGTGTGTGGCATACATGCTGTCTAAGCAGTACCTTCTTGGCTGTAATCGCAGGGACAATCCAAATCATCATCTGGTGGATAAGTATCCAACACCCAGAAGTCTTAATGTAGATCTACATGATGTAGAGCGAGATGCCCAGCGCTACCAGAGAGAACCTCTAGATCAAGCGGGTCAAGACAACATGCATGCAGACACGGTAGCAAATAAAGTGAATAACTACCAGGGAAGGTGGTTCCTGGAGAACGACCGCATTGACCTGAAGATATAGAGTAATTCTGGTCCATTTACGATCCGGCAGATGCAGTCCAATGTGTCCCCATTGTAACCTGGGATCACATGACACACGTCACCTATTTAACTGCCCTGTCAGACCCACTCGACTCAGACCCAGATCCCTCTAGATATTCAACAACATAATCAAGCAAACAAAAGATATAATACAACACTCTGATACAACAACAACAACAACTACAACAGGGTGTTATAACTTAGAAAATATCTTTGTAACACCCAATATCGCAAACTTATTCGGTTTAGCCATGTCCACGTTTTGGTTGGTCTGATTGATTGTTTGTTGGTTTTTTTTTTGCCTGTCTGTCCATCTATCTGTCTACTGTCTGCCCGGCTGTCTTACCTTCTCTTTGTCCATCCATGTGTCTCTTCTATCTGTCAGTCTGTCCGTCTATCTGTAGATCCGTCTGTCTGTCTGCAGGTTCGACTGCATGTCTGCAGGTTCGACTGCATGTCTGCAGGTTCGACTGCATGTCTGCAGGTCCGACTGCATGTCTGCAGGTCCGACTGCATGTCTGCAGGCCCGACTTCATGTCTGCCGGTTCCATCTGCATGAATGTAGGTCCATATATCTACGCGTTTGGCTGTCTGCGCATTTGGCTGTCTGCCCCTTTGTCCCTCCGTGTACAAAGTACACATCGCAATTTTTATACGAAATTGGCACAGGCTCCCCTTTTGACCTTGAGACCAATTATATTAAAATAGAAAGAAATCGGTTCAATGTTGGTCCAATTTGCATGATTGTTTGTTTGTTTGCCTGCCTGTCCATCTATCTGTCCACTGTCTGCCCGTCCGCCTTTCATTCTCTTTGTCCGTCCATGTGTCTCTGCCATCTGTCTGTCTGTCCGTCTATCTGTAGATCCGTCTGCCTGTCTGCAGGTTCGTCTGCATGTCTGTAGGTCGGTATGTCTACGCGTTTGGCTGTCTGCGCATTTGGCTGTCTGCCCGTCTGTACCTCCGTGTACAAAGTACACATCGCAATTTTTATACGATCATCTGTAAAATTGGCACAGGCTCCCTTTTTGACCTTGAGACCAATTATATTAAAATGGAAAGAAATCGGTTCAATGTTGGTCCAATTTGCATGATTGTTTGTTTGTTTGCCTGCCTGTCCATCTATCTGTCCACTGTCTGCCCGTCCGCCTTTCGTTCACTTTGTCCATCCATGTGTCTTGGCCATTTGCCTGTCTGTCCGTCTATCTGTAGATCCGTCTGCCTGTCTGCAGGTTCGTCTGCATGTCTGTAGGTCCGCATGTCTGCGCGTTTGACTGTCTGCGCATTTGGCTGTCTGCCCGTCTGTCCCTCCGTGTACAAAGTACACATCGCAATTTTTATACGATCATCTTTAAAATTGCCACAGGCTCCCCTATTGACCTTGAGGCCAAGTATATTGAAATGGAAAGAAATCGGTTCGATATTGGTCCAATTTGCGTGATTGTTTGTTCGTTTGCCTGTCTGTCCATCTATCTGTCCACTGTCTGCCTGTCCGCTTTTCGTTCACTTTGTCCATCCATGTGTCTCGGCCATTTGCCTGTCTGTCCGTCTATCTGTAGATCCGTCTGCCTGTCTGCAGGTTCGTCTGCATGTCTGTAGGTCCGCATGTCTGCGCGTTTGACTGTCTGCCAAACACCTCCGCCAAAGTCCATCAAAGATGGTTCCGTATAAAATATTACGTCCTTATAATGATTTAACCCAATTTACCTTAAAAGGGTATGAGCGGGTATAGTCAGCTCCGCCTGCCCTTTTGCCTTTCTTTACTTTCTTTTATTTTACTGCAGCTATCAAAACCTTTATTATGACTCAAAATTATTGCTGGACATCCATTTAGCCAACCGACCACCTAGCTGCCATTATGACCTATTTATTATTCCAACTTAAATTCGTGCAATTTGTTTAAAGATATTCAGGGACTCGTTAAATTCTTTTCTTAGATTTCGTTTCTTTTCCGTTTTTATTTGTGGCAGCAAGGAAATAAAAATGCGTAATCATTTTTACAACACCACCACCAACAACACCAGCAGCCCCAGTGCCCCAAAACCCCAACAGGAAGAAAAAAAAAATCGGGGTTTCTTAGCTTTTATATACCTCGCTTGCTATGGCCTCGACGCTGACGAAGTGTCACTAATATATGCGTCAGCAACCCACATTAATGGCAGGTAATGGTATGGGTCGGACTGTGGTGAAAGGGGAGTGTGGAAGGGGTCTCAGGTTGGTGTGCTACTTGCCGCAAGTACAAGAGACGACATCATTATTATTGTCATTGTTATCGTTGTCATCAGAACATCACAGTGAGGTTCGGCATCATTGACACCTTTATGGCATCAGCTCTCATTGTTAAGCAGTTATGTGTGTTGCACGTACCACCACTCTGTGTTGTAGCAGCAAACACTTTTAAGTTTGTTGTTGCTACCGCTGTTGTTGTCGTTATTGTTGTTGTTGTTGTTATTTCCCCTTGCCAAGTGGTGAGTTGGTGTCTGGCAGATTATTATGAAGCAAACGAACATTTATTCACACATTTCATGTTTTTTTTTTCTTCTTTTTTGTTGTGTTTTTTAACTTCTCACCCACAGAGTCGTTGCGAAAATGAGACCTTAAGTGAAGAACACTCGTTAGTGGCATTTTCGAGTAAACGTTGGTTGGTGGTTGTATTTGCTGTCAATGTTGTTTTCTTTTTCTCTTTATAGCTCTGTATTATTTGTGCACACCCTACACGGTATTATGGTTGTGGGTAATTTGTTAAATCTAAATCCTGCTGTTCTCTAAGCAGTCAATGGTCCATTGACGATATGGAATTTTTGGATAAAGTTTTTTGGTAAATATACTTTTTAAAAAAAAGTCAGAAACGTTTTTTCTTAGCATTTGTGACATCGGTTTATATGGAAGCACATATGTTAGAGATTATAGAAAAAGTCGCTATTTCAGCCAAATCGGTGAAAAATTGCGCCCTCTAGAGTGTCAAGAGGTGTTTTCGGAAGATCGATCTATATGGGAGCTACCCTATTAAGAAGTATTTGCTCAAAATTTCAATTGCCTATCTTTACTCCTTCGAAAGTAAGCATGCTTTCCACAGACGGACTGAAATACTGGCAGACGGACGGACGGACAGTCATGGTTAGATCGACTAAAAATGCCATCGAAAATATTAACACATGGACTATCGGTCCGTTTACAATCTAAACCGACCTACACTAATAAGTATTGGGTTGCCCAAAAAGTAATTGCGGATTTTTTAAAAGAAAGTAAATGCATTTTTAATAAAACTTAGAATGAACTTTAATCAAATATACTTTTTTTTACAGTTTTTTTCTAAAGCAAGCTAAAAGTAACAGCTGATAACTGACAGAAGAAAGAATGCAACTACAGAGTCACAAGCTGTGAAAAAATTTGTCAACGCCGACTATATGAAAAATCCGCAATTACTTTTTGGGCAATCCAATAAGTATTTGCGCAAAATTTTAAGCGCCTAGATTTACTCCTTCAAAACTAAGCGGGCTTTCCACAGACGGACGGACAGACATGGCAAGATCGACTAACAATGTCATGGCAATGAAGAATATGTACTTTTTAGGGTGACCAATATCTCGATGTGTTACAAACGGAATGTCGATATTAGTATGCCCCCCATCCTATGGTGCAGGGTATAAATACAATTAATGTTTGTTTATTTGTGTGTTCCTTATAGACTCAAAAACGGCTGAACCTATTTTCTTGAAATTTTCACATATGGTGCAGAATGGTCCCATGGTGTAATGTGCTTAATTTTGTTGATATCTCAAGGGGAGGCGGACGCTCCCCCTTACCTTAATTTTCAGAAACGCAGATTTCCGAGTTGGGTGGTGCGATTTAAAAGAATTTTTTTCGTTGTTTTTTAGTAACCTAAAACAAATTCTTTATTTACGATGGGGTACCTAGGGGCCCGACCCCATCCCCAAAAATCCAACAAATAAATATAAACTAGATACGACAATATGGGGCTCAAATGGAAGGTATTTAAGAGTAGAAAGCAGACATATTTATCCGCCATGGCAATATGGGGCTCAAATAAAAGATATGTTGTGAGTAAGGCACGCAATTGATACCCACTTTCGGGACCAAGTTTCTGGTGATCCACCTCAATCTCAAAACACCCCCCAAACAGGACTTTTTTACTGACCATAGCAATATGGGGCACAAATAGAGGCAATTTGAGTGTAGAAGACGAATCTTATATCAAAATGGTGGACCAAGTGTTTGAGGAGGACCGTCTCTCTCCCAAAACAATGGTCAAATGAAAGATCTCTCGGAGTAGAGCACAAATCTGATATCAAATTTGGGACAAAGTGTCTATATAAGGCCAACCCACTCCCATAACATCCCTCAAATAGGAAGTATTTCCTGACCATTGCATTATTGGGCTAAAAAAAAAGGTATTTTAGAGTAGAACAGGGCCAAGTCACTGAGTGACATCAAACCAAAACACCACCTCAAACCGAATATATTTGCCGACTAGGAACCGAACAAGAATCATCGATAGACATGTTTACATGGGAGCTATATCAGGTTATTGGAAGTCATAACAGACAAAAATTGCGGCTTGCAAGGACTCAAGAAGTCAAATCGGGAGAACGGTTTATATGGGAGCTATATCAGGTTATAGACCGATTTGGACCGTACTTGACATAGTTGTTGAAAGTCATAACGGACCAGCCAAATCGGACAAAAATTGGGTCTTCCAGGGGCTCAAGAAGTCAAATCGGAAGATCGGTTTATATGGGAGCTATACCAGGTTATCGACCGATTTGGACAGTACTTGGGACAGTTGTTGAAAGTAATAACAAAACACCACATGCAAAATTTCAGCCAAATCGGACAAAAATTGCTGCTTCCAGGGACTCAAGAAGTCAATTCGGGATATCGGTCTATATGGGAGCTATAGCAGGTTATAGACCGATTTGGACCGTACTTGGTACAGATCTTGGAAGTCATAACAGTCATAATAAATTGCGGCTTCCAGGGGCTCAAGAAGTCAAATAGGGAGATCGGTTTATATAAGAGCTATAGCAGGTTATAGACCGATTTGGACCGTACTTGGTACAGATCTTGGAAGTCATAACAGTCATAATAAATTGCGGCTTCCAGGGACTCAAGAAATCAAATAGGGAGATCGGTTTATATGAGAGCTATATCAGGTTATAGACCGATTTAGACCATACTTAGTGCAGTTGTTGAAAGTAATAACATAATACCATACGCAAAATTTCAGACAAATCAGACAAAATTTCAGAAAAATTGCGGCTTCCAGGGACTCAAGAAGTCAGTTCAGGAGATCGATTGTTGAAAGTCATAACGGAACACTACATGCAAAATTTCAGCCAAATCGGACAAATATTGCGGGCTCACGAAGTCAAATCTGGAGATCAGTTGACATGGGAGGTATATCTAAATGTGAATCGATGGGGCCCACTTGGAATCCCCAAACGATCTCCATCGTTACTAAGTATCTGTGCAAAATTTCAAGAGGCTAGCATTACGCTTTCGAGCTCTATCGTGATTTCCACAGACGGACGAACGGAAGGACATGGCCAGACCGATTAAGAACGACGAGACTATCAAGAATATGTATACTTTATGGGGCCTTAGACGAATATTTTGAAGTGTTATAAACGGAATGACTAGATTAGTAAACCCCCAGTCTATGATGGTGGGTATAAAAAGCTTATCGGGTAAATGATTACTTGGTAAGCACGGAGAAGTGGAGCCAGCACTTTGACGACAAACTCCTTGAGAAGAGAATCGCAAAAGGACTCCAGATGTTGTTAGATGAGTTCAACCTATGGGCAAAAATTGTGATGATTTTGCAGGTTCAAGTTCCTGGCGTTGTCATAGGCGACTAATTCACCAAACATCGAGCATTTCTTTGGGGATGATTTGAACAAAAATTATGACAAATTGAAAGCAGCCTTCAGCAATGGTAAATTGAGAGATCGGTCTATATGGCAGCTATATTCAAATCTGAACCGATCTGGGCCAAATTGAAGAGAAATGTCGAAGGGCCTAACACAACTCACTGTCCCAAATTTTGTCGACATCGGACAATAAATGCGTCTTTTATTGACCCAAAAATTTAAATCGAAAGATCGGTCTATATGGCAGCTATATCAAAATCTGGACCGATCTGAGCCAAAATGAAGAAGAATGCCAAAGAGGGGCACACAACTCACTGTCCCAATTTTCGGCTACGTCGAAAAATAAATGCCCATTTTATGGCCCCAAAACCTTAAATCGAGACATCGGTCTATATGGCAGCTATATTCAAATCTGGACCAATCTGGGCCAAATTGAAGAGAAATGTCGAAGGGCCTAACACAACTCACTGTCCCAAATTTAGGCGACATCGCGCAATAAATGGGCTTTTCATGGGCCCAAGACCTTAAATCGAGAGATCGGTTCATATAGCAGCTACGTCCAAATCTGGACAAATCTACACCATATCGATGAAGGATGTCGAGGGACTTAACATAACTCACTGTTCTAAATTTCAGCGAAATCAGACAATAAATGCGCCTTTTATGGACTCACAACCTTAAATCGAGAGATCGTTCTATATGGCAGCTATATCCAAATCTGGACCGATCTGGGTCAAATTAAAGAAGAATGTTGATGAGCCAAACACAACTCACTGTCTCAAGTTTAGGCAAAATCGGACAATAAATGCGCCTTTTAAAGGTCCAAGACCCTAAATCGGCCGATCGGTCTATATGGCAGCGATATGCAAATCTGAACCGATCCTGGCCAAATACGAAAAGTGTAAACGGGCCTAATACAACTCACTGTCCCACATTTCAGCAAAATCAGACAATAAATGTGGCTTGTATGGGCCTAAGACCCTAAATCGGCGGATCGGTCTATATGGCAGCTATATCCAATTCTGTACCGATCTGCGCCAAATTGAAGAAGGATATCGAAGGGCTTTACACATCTCACTGTCCCAAATTTCAGCGAAATCGGATAATAAATGTGGCTTTTACGGGCCATAGACCCCAAATCAGTGGATCGGTCTATATGGGGGCTATATGAAGATATAGACCAATATAGTCCATACTCGAACTTAATCTGCTTATAGACAAAAAAAGAATCTGTGCAAAATTTCAGCTCAATATCGCAAATTTTAAAAACTGTATCGTGATTTCGGAGACGGAGACGGAGGGACAGACGGACGGACAGACGGACGGACAGACGGACGGACAGACGGACGGACAGACGGACGGACAGACGGACGGACAGACGGACGGACAGACGGACGGACAGACGAACGGACAGACGGACGGACAGACGAACGGACAGACGGACGGACAGACGGACGGACAGACGGACGGACAGACGGACGGACAGACGGACGGACAGACGGACGGACAGACGGACGGACAGACGGACGGACAGACAGACGGACGGACAGACGGACGGACAGACGGACGGACAGATGGACGGACAGACGGACGGACAGACGGACGGACAGATGGACGGACAGACGGACGGACAGACGGACGGACAGACGGACGGACAGATGGACGGACAGACGGACGGACATGGCCAGATCGTCTTAGATTTTTACGACGATCAAGAATATTTATGTTTTATAGGGTCGGAAATGGATATTTCGATGTGTTGCAAACGGAATGACAAAATGAATATACCCCCGTCCTTTGGTGGTGGGTATAAAAATAGCCCAAAATACTGCAAAAAAAATTATAAAATTATTTTGGGCTTGAGGTTTTTTTTATCGAATCACCTTATAAGTAAGATTTCATCTAATCTTAGATAAAAGCTCATCTAAATATGATACAGGGATATGAGGTTGTAAAAAGTCATCACCTTAGTGGATATATTTGCCAATAATGACAATAAGGGGTTCAAATGTATTTGGGAGTGGTGAACGCATTGTATATCCACATTCAAGACGAAATGTGTGCTCACTTCCGAAATCCCCTTGAAAATATCGGACTCAAATATAGTCTCTTAAGAATGGGGTATATCTAACATCCAAACTGAATGACCCAAATTCCTCAGAGCGATTTCATAGACTAATTGCTATATTTAATGCATTTTGTTACTTCTTTAAAAACACACATTTGAAAAATTCTCGTTATAACGCTCTACCGATAGTAGTGGTTATTGAAATATAATGCTGTTCATGATAATGGAGAATCGCCCCTTTGAATATTAAGTCAGTAGATGTAACATTTTTGTTTCTCTTTTTTTTCAACATTTTGCATAGTATCCTGTCATTTTCAAAGAAAAAAAAATCATCACCTCATTGGGAAACACCTCTGCATCTAATTAGCTCAGGTAAATGGTGTGTGTGCCAGTAAGCTTTTGTAGCCATGTCCATCACGTAATGACTAAGCTGAATATATGATGTTCATACTCCCATGATGGTAATTTAATTTTTGGCCCCATAAAAATCATACCTGCAACAGGAAATTAAATCTTCCAAAATCATGCCACCAACACCCACATTCACTAATTTGTGTCTATTCATTACGTTTAGGTTTTCGGGGCACAAAGGTCTTAGAACGGCTGCAGGCAAAGCCACAGCAATAATTTAGCATTTACGAAAAGGAGGCAAAGTAAATGCCACCTCATGGTGTATGCATGTATGTGTGTGTGTGTGTGTGTGTGTTAGTTTCTTGTATCTAATTTTACTCAACTCATCATACCGCCTCTTTGTCATTAAACTATTTTGATTCTTCGGAGGCTGGGCTGTAGTTTTGTAAAATTAAATGTATATCTCTGTGGCTAGGTGTGAGAGATGTGAGTGGGATATGCATGTATGTGGAATCTGTGTGTTTGTGTGCTAGGTGGTTTGTTAAAGCGTGCGTATGTGTGTTTGTTAATGCATGTTTTGTCTTGTCCCCATTGAGCACATCTCCATCAACAAAGCCAATGTCTAAAGCACCTTAATGTTCATTTGTTGCTATTGTTGTTGTTGTTGTTGCTTGATTTTATTTTTTTTGGAATTAGGCCCGCATGTTTCTCATTTACTAGATTGTTGTTGTCAGTATGTGTAACTGAATGACATGTGAGTAAATGTAAGACTTTGAAGAACAGGGTTGCCATTTGGACTATTCGATTTTTTTTCGGTAAATGAAAATGGGTTTAATGTTAAAAGGAAATAAGTTATAGGAAACTACGAAGACTATGAAGGACGAGATGAATATGAATACCATACACAAATTGGAATTTTAATCGTCGATTTGTGTGGTTCTTATCAATGCCATAGGAAGCTACGTTAAGAGTAACTGAGTTTTCCTCGGTTTGCTGAATAGCTGCAACTTCAGTCGCGGACAATCAATGATTTCGAGCGGAGAGTCTTAATGATAGGCCAGATAACATCGTTTCTTGACTAAATACTGTATGCCCTTCATACTCGAAGTAGTTGAGATATGGGCGCCTTTAAATAACCAATGGTCCACAAAAGCTTCTGTTTCCGACACGGGATGACTATGAGCGCCACACAGGCTGTAACGTTGATCTGTGTGGTATTCATCGTTGTTGGAAGAAGTTCAGATGCGAGCTACCGGACGTTTACACTGGTTGAGGATAGCAAAATACTCCATATGGAGTAGCTGCAACTGCTGTCGCGAATAAATTTCAGAAATCGAGG
The DNA here is from genome assembly GCF_963082655.1 of Stomoxys calcitrans. Taxonomy (NCBI): domain Eukaryota; kingdom Metazoa; phylum Arthropoda; class Insecta; order Diptera; family Muscidae; genus Stomoxys; species Stomoxys calcitrans. Next base: position 203,878,377 of record NC_081553.1, read on the forward strand.
GGAGAGTCTGAGTGAGAGGCAGGGCCACACCAGGTCTTGCATAAATACTGAGTGCCTATGATGCTCGATATGAGATATTGGTGTATTCTTAATAACCAATGGCCATCATATTCCCGCGGCGATTGGTTGTTTGGACCGAAAAGACCTTGCTCCCCTATAGGAGTCTGACGACGATCCCTACCTCTACATATAGATATGTGATTACAACAACAACAACAACAACAGCTTCTGTTCCTATGTTAGGGTCAGTTTTAAGCGGGAGTTGGAACTTGGAGCAAGCAGCTCAATACATCAAAGGATACTTATGGTAGAGGCGCCGAGCTAGTAACCATCCTTATGGAAAGTCCACATTATTCAGAAAAAAAAAAACAGTAAGGAAGGGAAAAGTCGAGCAGTGCTGACTGTTTAATACCCTACACCTACCCTATAAGTACAATGTGGGAGCTATATCCATTTCTGAACCAATTTTGATGGACCTCGGCGAGCAAATATGTTCAAACTGTAATAACTATGGTTGACAAATGACAACATTATTGCAAATTACCCAAAATCTGACGAACATATATATCTAAATCTAAACCGATTTCGAGCTATTGTGGTAGTCGTCGAGGAAAGCGTTTGCAAAATGTTGGCAAGATTGGCCAATAAATGCGCTTTCAGTGGCTCTTAGAGTCAACATCGGGCGATATACGACAGCTATATCTAAATCTGAACCGATTTCCATGAAATTCGCCAGTTATACAGAGAGAAAATCCTTCCTAACAAATTTCAAGAGAATCGGTTAAAAAATGACCATTTCATTGCAATATTACTGCAAATCGGAAGAACATAAATATGGGAGCTATGTCTAAATCTGAATCGATTTTCAGCAAACTTTATAGACATTGTGGATATCGTAGAGGAAAGCGTTGAACAAAATTTTGGGAAGATTAATCAATAAATGCGCTTGCAGTTGCTCTAGGAGTGAAAATCGGGCGATATATATATGAGAGCTATATTTAATCTGAACTGATTTCTATGAAATTCACAAATAATGTCGAGAGTAAAGAGAAAATCCTTCCTACGAAATTTCAAGAGAATCGGTTAACAAATGACAATTTTACTTCGTTATGACTGCAAATCGGACGAAAATATATATGGGAGCTACAATATATCCAAATCTGAACCGAAATTATGATGAAATTAATCATTAGCAATGTTGAGAATCATAAAAAAATCTCTCCTGCAAAATCACGAGAGAATCGGTTTATAAAGGACCATTTTATTGCAGTATTACTGCAAATCGGACGAACATATATATGGGAGCTATATCCAAATCTGAACCGATTTTTTCCAATTTCAAAAGGCTTTGTCTCCAGGCCAAAAAACATACCCAAACTAAATTTGAGGACGATCGGATGAAAATTGCGAACTGTAGTTTGTACACAAATTAATATGGACAGACAGACGGACAGACAGACGGACAGACAAACGGACAGACAAACGGACAGACAGACGGACAGACAGACGGACAGACAGACAGACAGACGGACAGACAGACGGACAGAGAGACGGACAGACAGACAGACGGACAGACAGACGGACAGACAGACGGACAGACAGACGGACAGACAGACGGACAGACAGACGGACAGACAGACGGACAGACAGACGGACAGACAGACAGACGGACAGACAGACGGACAGACAGACGGACAGACAGACAGACGGACAGACAGACGGACAGACAGACGGACAGACAGACGGACAGACAAACGGACAGACAGACGGACAGACAGACGGACAGACAGACGGACAGACAGACGGACAGACAGACGGACAGACAGACGAACAGACAGACGGAGAGACAGACGGACAGACAGACGGACAGACAGACGGACAGATAGACATACGGACAGACAGACAGACGGACAGACAGACGGACAGACAGACGGACAGACAGACGGACAGACAGACGGACAGACAAACGGACAGACAGACAGACAGACGGACAGACAGACGGACAGACAGACGGACAGACAGACGGACAGACAGACGGACAGACAGACGGACAGACAGACAGACAGACGGACGGACAGAAAGACAGACGGACAGACAGACAGACAGACAGACAGACAGACGGACAGACAGACGGACAGACAGACGGACAGACAGACAGACAGACGGACAGACAGACGGACGGACAGACAGACGGACAGACAGACGGACAGACAGACGGACAGACAGACGGACGGACAGACAGACGGACAGACAGACAGACGGACAGACAGACGGACAGACAAACGGACAGACAGACAGACGGACAGACAGACCGACAGACGGACATAGTTAAATCCAATCAGAAAGTGATTCTGAGTCGATGATACTTATCAATGGGGCTATCTCTCTTCCTTTTGGGTGTTACAAACTAATTCACTATGTTATAATACCCTGTACCAATAGTGGTGTAGGGTATACAAATTTATAGCGGTGGTTTTCTTATCCTATTGTAAAAACTTCTCTCAAGAGAGGCGTAGCACTGCAGCACGCCGTTAGGAATCGGCTACAAAAGGGAGGCCTCTTTTCATTGAGCTTAAATTTGAATTGAACTGCACTCATTGATATGTTCCGTTAAGGAATGTTCAGGGGCAAAATTTCAATTTGCAGTTGGCACATATCTGGCGGGATATAATATGCTGAGGTTCCATCAGCATCAGCATCATCGGGTATGCGTTTTTCCAGCCTAATTGCACAGATGAGCTGATGTATACGCCTTATCAACGTGTAGCCTTCGATCTTAAACAGTTTAGCCGGCAACCCATCGGCTCCTGCTGACATATTGTTTTTTCAGCTGGGTTACTGCTACGTGGACCTTGTTTTGACTAGGTGGTACATATTCTATACCATCATCAGTGATTGATTTCACATTTGAGATAAAGTAAGACCATGATTAGCCTGGGTTTTGCCAACTATTGCATTACCTTACTTGTTATTGAATAAATTAGGCTTAAATTTGATGATATGGCTTTAAATAAACCTTAAACTATAGAAACCCCAATCTGTACTAAACGAGTTTAAAATCATTTCACATTGAGGTCGGTACGCAGCTCAAACGAAATTTTCGTGGCCATAAGAAACGCATTGACATATCCTAAGCGAAATTTGCCGTATGCTTTGTGTTACAGGTTTACATGCTTAGCATTGGAGTCATTTTTATACCCATCACCGAAGGATGGGGGTATATTCATTTTGTCATTAGGTTTGCAACACATCGAAATATCTATTTCCAAACCTATAAAGTATATATATATTCTTGATCAGCATAAAAATCTAAGCGGATCTAGACATGTCCGTCCGTCTGTCCGTCTGTCTGTTGAAATCACGCTACAGTTTTTAAAAATAGAGATATAGAGCTGAAACTTTGCACAGATTCCTTTTTTGTCCATAAGCAGGTTAAGTTCGAAGATGGGCTATATCGAAATATATATCTTGATATAGACCGATCCGCCGATTGAGGGTCTTAGGCCCAGAAAAGCCACATTTATTATCCGATTTTGCTGAAATTTGGGACAATGAGTTGCGTTTGGTCCTTCAACATCCTTCATCAATTCTACCGAGTTAGGGTTTTGGGCCCATAAAAGCCACATTTACTATCCAATATTGCTGAAATAAGGGACAGTAAGTTGTGTTAGGCTCTTCGACATCCTTCATTAATTTGGCCCAGATCGGTCGAGATTTGAATATAGCTGCCATATAGACCGATCTCTCGATTTAAGGTTTTGGGCTCATAAAAGGCGCATTTATTGTCCGATGTCGCCGAAATTTGGAACAGTGAGTTAAGTTAATCCCCTCGATATATATCTGCGATTTGGCTTAGATCGATCAAGATTTGCGTATAGCTTCTCTACAGGCCGATCTCTCCATTTAAGGGATAGTGAGTTGTGTTAGGCCCTTCGACACATTTTTCAATTTGGCCCAGATCGGTCCAGATTTGTATTTAGCTGACATATAGACCAATCTCTAGATTTAAGGTCTTGGGCGCATAAAAAGAGCATTTATATTCCGATTTCAACAAAATTTGGAACAGTGTGTTGTGTTAGGCCTTTCGACATTATTTTTCAATTTGGCTTAGATCCGTCCAAATTTGGAAATAGCTGACATATAGACCGATCTCTCGATTTAAGGTTTTGGGGCCATAAAAGGCGCATTTATTGTTCGATTTCGCCGAAATTTGGGACAGTGAGTTGTGTTTGGCTCTTTGACATTTTTCTGCAACTTGGCTCAAATCGGCCCAAATTTGGATATATCTGCCATATAGACCGACATCTCGATCCGATTTTACTGAAATTTTACACAGTGACTTATGTTAGGCTTTTCGACTTGCGTGTCGTATATGGTTGAGATCGGTTTATTATTAGATATAGCTACTATAAAGACCTATATTTTGCTATACACAATTAAACAATGACTAGGGCTTAATAGTATTTGGTCTAAATCGGAAGATATTTCAATATAGCTGCTATGAGGCATAAGGTATGCATTTTTCACCGGATTTTGACGTAAGGTGGTTTACATATAGTTCCGAGGTGGTGGGTATCCAAAGTTCGGCCAGGCCGAATTTAACGCCATTTTACTTTTTCATCTTTATTCGAAGAAAACTAAAGATTATTTGTTACACCACGTTATGGATTTATTTTTTTTATACATAATAACGCTTAATTTTGATAAATGTGTAATTTATCGGCAAAAAAGTGCGGCAGATTATAGGTTTCTCTTTCTGGCAACACTGCCTCTACACATGTACACTTGTATGTGCGTGTGTATGTTTGTTTTAGTGTGCTTGTACGCTAACAACTTCCTGTTATGCCTCCTTCTCTGCTGTGCTGAATTTCCTTTACTGTATTTTGCATGTCGCTCGTGTTGTTGCTGTTTGCTACTTGCTGTTGTCGCAGCAGTGCTGTTGGTGTACGTACTTGTTTCGCAGCACATTGTTAATGTTTAAGTGGTTGGTTACCGCATTGTTGCTGTTGTTGCTTTTTTTGCTCTCTCACTCTCTCTTTGGTTAAGTAGGCCCACATGTGCAAAGGAACATTCATTCATTCATTCATTCATCTTCTTCATGCTGTTTGCATATTCATGCGTTCATGCTACCTTCTCATCAACTAGGCTCGTTGTCTTTATGCCCGCTGAGGTAGACCGAGAATATTACGGACATTTTAATGTGGTTTTTAATTTTCTTGTTGTTGTTCGTTGTGTGTTGTGTGCTGTGGGCTGTTGTCGTAAAGCAAAGTGGGGCCGTGTAGAATAGGTACCATTACCTATATTGTTGTGCTTTCATGTTTTATACATTTACTCAATGCCCGTACTCTGCTGATAATTTTTGCATAACACTCGAAGCTAATATGTATGGCGTGCAGGAAAATTAATTTATGCATGTACAAAGAAAGACGGAAAAGCCCGCATATCAATCAGTCTAGCCAGGAATCAATCAATATTTGCAAGAAATAAACTCAAAAACAGCAAAACTCTCACGCACATACCTACAACCAACTCTGATAAGATTTTATTAAGCGGAAAAAAAACATAAGCCATTATGGAAAGTATTGAAAGTATTCTTAAGCAGCAAATTTAATTGGAAAGCCAAACAAGAATGAATTGCAAATTAATGTTATGCCTTAAGCTCAGCTGTTGCTGTGAAGAAACTGATTCCACGGAGAATTTGAGACATAAAGTTAGTTAAAAAAAATTCATTATCTAGAGAATATTAATTGTCTTAAGACAATACAAAAATTTGCCTGTATGAAACGTAGAAATTGAAACGAAAAATTTATTGTCTGTCTAAATATGGAAAAATAATTAAAACGACATTAATACAACCCACATATTTTTACACCCACCACCGAAGGATGGTATTGCTAATGGAATGTTGTCATTCCATTAGCAATATTTCAAAATTTTCATTTCCGACCCTATAAAGTATAAATAGCCAAGAATGCCCGTCTGTCCGTTCGTCTGGCTGCAGGGGCTGAATCTTATACAAATTTAGTTAAAGGGAAAAATTTTACTGAAAATTCAAGCTTCCAGGGGCCAAACAAGGATAATCGAGAGATCGATTTTTATGTGCTATATAAGAAGGCCACCGTAGCGCCAAAGGTTAGTATGAACGCCTGGATTCGAATCCTGGCGAGGCCATCAGAAAAAATTTTCAACGGTGGTTTTCCTTTCCTAATGCTGGCGACATTTGTGAAATACTATGTCTTGCATAGAAGCCATGTAAAAACTTCTCCCCAAAGATGTGTCTTTCGGAATCGGCTATAAACGGAGGTCCCCTATCATTGAGCTAAAACTCGAATCGGACTGCACTCATTGATATGTAAGAAGTTTGCCCCTGTTCCTTAGTGGAATGTTCATCGGCAAATTGTCTTCATTAGGTTAAAGAGCAATTTAGGCCATATTTGACACAGTTATAGAAAGTGAAAACCGATTAGTAAGTGCAAAATCGGTCAACAATTGCGGTTTCCAGGGGCTTAAGACCTCAAATCGGAAGATCACTTTATATGGGAACTATTGGGTTGCCCAAAAAGTAATTGCGGATTTTTCATATAGTCGGCGTTGACAAATTTTTTTCATTCTTTCATTCTTTCTTCTGTCAGTTATCAGCTGTTACTTTTAGCTTGCTTTAGAAAAAAAGTGTAAAAAAAGTATATTTGATTAAAGTTCATTCTAAGCATTATTAAAAAGGGATTTACTTTCTTTTAAAAAATCCGCGATTACTTTTTGGGCAACCCAATATATCAAATTATATGGCTCATGAAATGGCCCATTTGCAATCCCCAACAACCTACATGAATCTGGAGATAAAGAGGGAAGCCAACGAACATAAGCGGAATTTGTGCCTGGAACACTTGAAGCATTGTATCTTACGTACCGTTCTAGACAAGCTGTGGTCTACTGTTAAGTCACTCTCGAACCCCGGTAGACGAGATGACATGACCTAAGTGACTTTTGGCGAGGTATCGATGACTAATCCGAAGAGATGCTTCCCGAGAGTGACAGGGCCAGGAGGAGAGCCATTTGTCGAATCTGTGGTCTCCGAGCCGATGGACAGTCATCACAATATACCGTGGACGAAGTTACAAATGTCATCAGAAGAAGAATTTGGACCTACCTGTAATCGAGTACCTTACAACTGTCCTCAAGCTGCCTCTGAACACTATTTTACCCGATGTCTTGAAGATGGGCATAGTGATCCCGCTACTGAAGCCTGGCAAGGACCCGAGTAAGGGAGAGTCGGATAGACCGATCTACCTTCTCTCAGCAGTAGCCAAGACGCTTGAGAGACTCCATCTCCCCAACGTCGTGGGTTAATTTGGCAGGAAATAATATTCAGATCTGTCACAATGCCGCTCTTCGAACTGCGACAGACTGTCTACTCGGTTCTCTGGACCTTGAGAGAACCGAGTCTCCATCAGGAGACAAAAATTCTACCAGTGCGAAGATATAACTACATCCTGTTTGAGCAATACCTTCTGGCCTGTTATTGTAGAGACCATCGAAATCATCATCTTGTTGATTGGTATCCACCGTCCAGAAGCCTTAAGGTAGATCTACATGAAGGGAGAATCTCTAGAGGAAGCAGCATATCAAGCGGCTCTAGACAACATTCATGCAAACACGATAGCAGATGCGCTGAATAGCTATCGGTTGAATTTGGTCCTTGGAGAACGACCGCGTCCCATTGCAACTGAAGAAATTGATCTCCCCCGGCTTACCAGAGTAGTTCCGGCGGAACTATGATAAGGCAGATGCAAAAATTGCAAATTTTGCCCATGAACATTCCACTAAGGAACAGGGGCAAACTTACGGCAGATGCAGTAGCCTCGACTTCTGCAGAGCAAGGATTGATGCAGGATGTATGTCCCGATTATGACTAGCGACCACACTCGCCGCCTATTTAACTGCCCAGCCAGACCCACTCGTCTCAGAACCTGTTTCCACTGGACGCACCCCAACTTAGTCGCAGAGTTCCTGCTTCTGGATGTTTAACAGAATCAAGCAGACGAAAGATAGAACAAAACACACTGCGACAATACCCACAACCTACATGAATAAGCAGTATCTAAGCAAAATTTCAAGGGGTTAGCGATACGCTTCCGTTCGTCTGTCGAATTTACGATAGCGTTCGAAAGAATAAAGGTTCTTGTGGATTGAAAATGATCCACCTCGGTTTGGATTTGGATATACCCCCCAAAAATTTTCTATTCGATATTTCAAGAGTAGTACGAAGTCTTAGTGGTAAAGGGTATTATATTGTTTTAAATAAGAATATACTTACAAATATGAAGAAACAAATATGAAAAAGTTTGATTCCAATCTTACCTGAAAACGAGATAAAAAAATTTTATTAAACATTTTTTTAGATATAATTTTTTTTTTATGTACCCTGCACCACCACTGTGGTACAGTTTGAGTGATTGTTCGGGAATTGTTACTACCCAGATGGCTCTGGAAATAGATATAATTTTCATGATCTATTCTCAAATATCTTTCATTTGAGACCCATTTTGCCATTGTCATCAGTTATGCAATTTTTGAGAAATTTTTTGGAGGTGTGTCCCCAGGACCCCAGACGCTTGACCTAGAAAATTAATCTCTCCATTTAATGTTTTGAGCCCATTAAATCTGCATTTATTTCCCGATTTGGCCGAAATAAGGCTGAGCAAATTGTAATCTGCGTCCGAACGGCTTTATGCAGTAGGTCTACATGGGACCATATTTGGATACAATTGCCATAAATGTATATCGTTTGCCCGATTTGAGATATTTCGATCATACAATGAACAATTATTAGACGATTTGGTTGAAATTTGGCTGGGTAAATTGAATTATTTTTATACCCTCCTCCATTGGATGAGGGTATACTAACATCGTCATTCCGTTTGTAACTCGTCGAAATAATGATCAGAGACCCAACAAAGTATGTCGTCAGATATTCTAAATCTATTTAACCATATCGGTCCGTGTGTTCGACCATCCGTCTGTCCGTCCTCCTGTCTGTGTGTTGAAAGCACACTAACTTTTGAAGGAGTAGCTGGGCGCTTGAAATTTTGCTTAAATACTTCACATTAGTGTATGTCGGACGGGATTGTAAATGGGCAAAATCGGTCCATGTTTTGATATAGCTGCCTTATACAAATCTCGGGTCTTGACTTCTTGAGCCTCTAGAGTGCGCAATTCCTATCCGATGTGGCTGAAATTTTGCACGTGGCGTTTTGTTATGATTTCCAACTACTGTGCCAAGTATAGTCCAAATCATTTCATAAACTGATATAACTGCCATACAAAACTATGTCGAGTCTTGACTTTTTGAACGGCAAGAGGACGCAATTTTGCAAGTATCGATTTGTTATGACTTCCAACAACTGTGTCGGGTATGGTCTAAGTCGGTTCATAATCTGATATAGCTGCCATAAAAACCGATCTCGGATCTCGACTTCTTTCGCCTCTAGAGGGCGCAATTATCAGGATGAAATTTTGCACATAGCGTTTTGTTATGGCTTTCAACAACTATTGGGTTGCCCAAAAAGTAATTGCGGATTTTTCATATAGTCGGCGTAGACAAGTTTTTTCACAGCTTGTGACTCTGTAATTGCATTCTTTCTTCTGTCAGTTATCAGCTGTAACTTTTAGCTTGCTTTAGAAAAAAAGTGTAAAAAAGTATATTTGATTAAAGTTCATTCTAAGTTTTATTAAAAATGCATTTACTTTCTTTTAAAAAATCCGCTATTACTTTTTGGGCAACCCAAAATGTCAAGTATGGCAAAGAATCTTGACTTCTTGAGTCTCTATAGGGCGCAGTTTTATCCGACTTAGCTGAAATTTGGCATGAAGTGTTATATTTCGACTTCCAACAACTATGTCAAGTATGGTCTAAATCGGTTAATAACCTGATATAGCTTCTTCAGATTGGATTTCATAATCCTCCAGAGGGCGCAATTCTCGTACGATTTGGCTATAATGGCATCTCCTATGACCTTCAACATGAGTGCCACATCCGTTCAGAATCGGTCCATAACCTGGTATAGCTCCCATATAAACCGATCTCCCGGTTTTACTTTTTGAGCCCCTAAAGAGCCCAATTCTAGCTGCTTGCAATTTTGCACAGACACTTAATATTGGTATTGCTCGTTGGAGATTGCAAATGGGCTATATCGGTTCAGATTTGGGTATAGCTCCCATATAAACTGTCCGATTTGGCAGATAGTGTTCTGTTATGACTTCCAACTGCTGTGTCAAGTACGGTCCAAATCGGTCTATAACCTGATACAGCTCCCATATAAACCGATCTGCCGATTTAACTTCTTGAGCCCCTAGAAGCCGCAATTTTTGTAAGATTGAGCTAAAATTTAGCTTACAGTGTTCTTTTACGACTTCTAACAACTGTGCAAAGTATGGTTCAAATCGGTCTATAACCAGATTTAAGTTTGGTTAGGTTAGGTTTAAGTGGCTGTCTGCCATTAGACTCACTTAGACGTTTTCGTCCATTGTGATACCACAGGAACAGAAGAAGGAAAATAAAAGCCCAATAATTTGCGAATGTTCACATCTGCTAAATCAGACAGGTTCTCAAAGAAATGAGAACCTAAAGTGATGTCCATGAAGATAACTTTGAATATAACTTAGCCAAGACACAAACCTGACAGAGCTTTGTTAAGTGATGAACAGAGCACTGTTAACTAATTTTCTTTTGTATTTTAAATAAAAATAAAATTATGTTTAGCATTTGCTCACCTAATATTTTCTAAAATCAGTTGCTAAAGAAATTATCTACAACTATAAAATGCTTAATAATAACTAAACCCCCAAATCTCTATGCCAAAAATATTTTTTGAAGACCTATATAAACCATTTTTAAAACGGCAATGCAGTGAACTGGATAGGTGATACAAACTAATACCACAATTAGCCCCTACCAAGAGCTATTCGAATCAGAAGTCCACATATTCAAATTGTATTACAGATCGGAGAAATTTCGCCTCAAAAGTTATATTTGAATTAAACATAATGGCCCACTGTGCTGGACTGGTAAAAGATGGGTGATACAAACTAATACCAGAATTAACCCCTACCAAAAGCTATTAGAATCAGAAGTCCCTATTAGCTTACTTGCCTCAGAAGTCCCCATTTTCAAATTGTATTTCAGATCGGAGAAATTTCGCCCCAAAAGTTATATTTGAATTTAACATAATGGCCCACTGTGCTGGACTGGTAAAAGGTGATTTTTTTGAGGTTAGGATTTTCATGCATTAGTATTTGACAGATCACGTGGGATTTCAGACATGGTGTCAAAGAGAAAGATGCTCGGTATGCTTTGACATTTCATCATGAATAGACTTACTAACGAGCAACGCTTGCAAATCATTGAATTTTATTACCAAAATCAGTGTTCGGTTCGAAATGTGTTCAAATTTTGACAAATTTTGTTCAGCGATGAGGCTCATTTCTGGTTGAATGGCTACGTAAATAAGCAAAATTGCCGCATTTGGAGTGAAGAGCAACCAGAAGCCGTTCAAGAACTGCCCATGCATCCCGAAAAATGCACTGTTTGGTGTGGTTTGTACGCTGGTGGAATCATTGGACCGTATTTTTTCAAAGATGCTGTTGGACGCAACGTTACGGTGAATGAACACATTTCGAACCGAACACTGATTTTGGTAATAAAATTCAATGATTTGCAAGCGTTGCTCGTTAGTAAGTCTATTCATGATGAAATGTCAAAGCATACTGAGCATCTTTCTCTTTGACACCATGTCTGAAATCCCACGTGATCTGTCAAATACTAATGCATGAAAATCCTAACCTCAAAAAAATCACCCTTTAATAGATAGGTGATACAAACTCATACCAGAATTAGCCCCTATCAATTGCTGATTCTGATATTAGTCTAGATTAGGCGATATAGTTTAGGAATGCTCACAGCTCCCTCTTTGTGACCATCTATCATTCGATGTCCTTCGGGTCTGGTCCTGAAAATTTAGCTTATATGTCGCCAGAAGCATACCCACAGATTCCAGTATCCTTGGAATCTGTAGGGTAGTTCCTAGTCTCGCAAGCTCGTCCGCTTTACAATCCCCTGGGACATCTCTGTGGCCCGGCACCCAGAACAGGTGAATTTTGAACTGTTCAGCCATCTCGTTGAGAGGTCTGAGACAGTCGAGGCGATTTTTTGTTCACAAAAACGTTCTCCAGGGATTTAATGGCTGCCTGGCTGCCGGAGAAGATATTTATGCCAATCTTCGTTATAACATTCTATCTTAGCCAATCCACCACTTCCTTAATTGCAAGGATCTCCGCTTGATACACACTGCAATAGTCAGATAACTCTTTTCAATATGACCAGTTCTAGATCTTTAGAGTACACCCCAAAGCCCACCTGGTATAGCACAGCAAATTGTATCTCTTGTTTGCGTATAAAAAGATATCGAGTAAAGAACTTAACAAATGCGATCATGGTGGAGGGTATTTAAGATTAGGCCTGGGCGAACTTAGCACCTTTTTATACCCTCCACCATAGGATCGGGGTATACTTATTTCGTCATTCTGTTTGCAACACCTTGAAATATGCGTCTAAGACGCCATTAAGTATATATATTCTTGACCGTCGTGACATTTTAAGTCGAACTGCCATTTCCGTCCGTCTGTCCGTCCTCCTGTCTGTGTGTTGAAAGCACGCTAACTTTCGAAGGAGTAAAGCTAGGCTCTTGAAATTTTGCACAAATACTTTTCATTAGTGTAGGTCGGTTGGGATTGTAAATAGGCCAAATCGGCCCATATTTTTATATAACTGTCATATAAACCGATCTTGGGTCTTGACTTCTTGAGCCTCAAGAAGGCGCAATTCTCGTCCGATTCGACTGAAATTTTGCACATAGTGTTTTAATATCACTTCCAACAAATATGCGATGTATGGTCCTAATCGGTCCATAACCTGATATAGCTGCCATAAAAACCGATCTTGGGTCTTGACTTCTTGAGCCTCTAGAGGGCGCTATTCTCGCCCGATTTGACTGAAACTTTGCACATGGTTTTTTGATATCACTTCCAACAACTTTGCGAAGTATGGTTCAAATCAGTTCATAACTTGATATAGCTGCCATACAAACCGATCTTGGGTCTAGACTTCTTGAGCCTCCAGAGGGCGCAATTCTCGTCCGATTTGACCGAAATTTTGCACATAGTGTTTTAATATCACTTCCAACAACTGTCCTAATCGGTCCTTAACCTGATATAGCTGCCATATAAACCGATCTAGGGTATTGACTTCTTTAGCCTCTAGAGGGCGCAATTCTCATCCGATTTGGCACAAATTTTGTACAACGGCTCCTTCCATGGCCTTCAATATACGTGTGCAATATGGTCCGAATCGATCTATAGCTTGATACAGCTCCCATATAAACCGAACTCCCGATTTCGCTTCTTGAGCCCCTAATCGGACTATAACTTGATATAGCTGCTCCTCCGTCCTTATTCATTATACTTTGTTTGCCTAAAAACAGATACTCGCCAACTCCCGATTTCGCTTCTTGAGCCCTGAATCGGACTATAACTTGATATAGCTGCTCCTGCGTCCTTATTCATTGTACTTTGTTTGCCTAAAAACAGATACTGCGCATAGAACTCGACAGATGCGACCATGGTGGAGGGTATATAATATTCGGCCCGGCCGAACTTAGCACGCTCTTATTTGTTTCTTGTTCATGCCAAGAGCGCCCCATATTTACATATAGCCGTGTAGACCATTCTCCTAATTCGGCCTCTTACACTCAACGACTCACTTAAACTCACTTAAGCTGCCACCGTTACGTATAAGTTAGGATGTCCGCCTATGACGCTGAACGCCTGGGTTCGAATCTTGGCGAGAACATCAGAAAACAATTTTTAGAGGTGGTTTTCCCCCCTTTACTGCTGGCGACATTTGTGAGGTACTATGCATGTTTGCATAGAAGCCATGTAAAAACTTCTCCGCAAAGAGGTGTCACACAGTGGCAAATCGTTCGCAATCGGCTATAAACAGGAGGTCCCTTATCATTGAGCTTAAACTTAAATTGGACAGCACTCATTGATACGTGAGAAGTTTCCCCCTGATCCTTAGTGGAATGTTCATGGGCAAATTTGACCAGGTGTGTATATAAAACCCGTTTTCTATGAAATTAGGCAGTGATTTTTATTGAATCCTTCCACCCCAATGCCAGTTTGGTGAAAAATTGTATCTCTTTGCCCCCCTAAACATTGGCGAAAGGTATGGTCCAGATTGGACCATATTTAAATTTAGCTGTCATAAATATTGGGGTGCCCAAATAGTAATTGCGGATTTTTCATATAGTCGGCGTTGACAAATTTTTTTACAGCTTGTGACTCTGTAATTGCATTCTTTCTTCTGTCAGTTATCAGCTGTTACTTTAAGCTTGCTTTAGAAAAAAAGTGTAAAAAAAGTATATTTGATTAAAGTTCATTCTAAGTTTTATTAAAAATGTATTTACTTTCTTTTAAAAAATCCGCAATTACTTTTTGGGCAATAACTTACAGTGAGATGTATAAGACTCCTAAATATCAAAAATTCAGCTTTGCTGTACATTACTCCCAACTAACTCCCTTTTTACTAATTTATAAAAAAAAATATTTTTTTATTTTCCTAACTTTTTAATTTAATTATTGCATTAGCTGCTTTTGGCAAAACTGTCATTATCCTCAATCTCTATGTTTGAAATATTTTCTAAACAGCAATTACCTAAAAATACATAAAAAAAAAAATGTAGCCTGCGAGCAAGGACTTTATAATTAATTGGAAATTAATTGAAAATAAGGATAAATTAATTATATGCACAATATAGAACTATAAACTTGTATATATCAGTCTCCCTGTCCACTCTGTCCACTCTGTCCCTCTCTCTCTTTCTCTCTCTCTCTCAGGCACATAATTTCCCTATGTTAATGTAATACCAGACTTTGCATAAAATTGCTGAGTGCCAGTGCAGCACATTATTTTCCCCTTTGGTTTAATTTGTTTTTGTTTCTGGGTCATTTTCATGAAAAATTATTATAATTAAATTTTCCACATTTATGCACATAATGGCACCAAAAGGAGCAACACTAAAAAAGGCACCACACATAACACTCTGCACGAGTACCATACACCATCACACCAATACCAGAGAAAATATAAGCAGCAGCACCATCGCAACCACCACTATGTCTAAGGCAATCCGCAAAACAAAAAAAAAAAAACAAAAAAAAACGAAACGTAAAAACACACTCACACACACACACACACACTTTTAAAAGAGCCACTACACATGCATAAAGATTAAATTAGCAAAATGGTCATAATTTATTCCACTAAAAAATTCTGTTAAAGGGCTTTGAAAAAAATTATAAACCCACTCTAACAAGTGCACATGCACACACACACACACACTCCAAACTTACACATGCATGCTTATGAATGTGCACTCACAACAACACTCCAAGTATAAATTAAAACAAATGCAGCCTAGACTTAGCCTTGTATAGTTGGAATAAAGCTGCAGAGCTGACATTGTTAAAGAGTGAGACTGCCCCCCTTTCGCCACCTAGAGGTCGAGGGGCTAATTCAGAGAAATAATTTATTTAAAACAGGCATATTAAAATCAAATTAGTTTTAGATTTACCATATAATTTAAGAGTAATGCATTTATACAATATGCAATGTTTGCCTGCGTTCGTATAAGCCCAATTAATTTGCGTCAAATGCAGACATTTACGTTCTTTTTGTTTTCACCAAACGTTTGCTGAGAGCCTGGGAGGGTGCAAACATTTTTAGAGGCCTTTTTTGATTGTTTTTAATGTGTTCCCCAGCGAAGGGTGAAGGTGAGGTTGTTATGTATTTTAAATTTCTATTTAATGGAATTCGATTATAATGGCGTTAGCTTAATAAATTTAATGAAATGAAAAATGAAACTAAAATTGGCAGTGTTTATGTGACATGACCTAATTTTGAAAGGATTTTGGTTTTTAGGAACGAAGCATGCGTTTTAAATATTATACTAGAAGAATTGCATTAAACTTGCATTTGAGAATAATTTAGGTAAATAAAAATAAACAAGTAAAAAGCACACAAGAGATTGCTTTGTTCGGCAGGGCCGAATCTTATACACCCTCCACCATGGATCGCATTTGTCGAGTTCTTTTCCCGGCATCTCTTCTAAGGCAAAACAAGAAGTAAAACAGAGAGATCGATTTTTATGGGAGCTGTATCAGGCTATAGACCGATTCAGACCATAATAATTACATATGTTGATGGTCATGAGAAGATTCGTCGTACAAAATTTCAGGCAAATCGGATAACAATTGTGCCCCTAGAGGCTCAAGAAGTCAAGACCCAAGATCGGTTTATATGGCAGCTATATCAGGTTATGAAACGATTTGAACCATACTTGGCACAAATGTTGGATATTATAACAACACACGTGGTGCATAATTTCATTCTAATCGGATGAGAATTGCGCCCTCTAGAGGCTCCAGAAGTCAAGACCCAAGATCGGTTTATATGGCAGCTATATCAGGTTACTGACCGATTTGATACATACTTGGCACAGTTGTTGGGCATTATAACAAAACACGTTGTGCAAAATTTCATTCTAATAGGATGAGCATTGCGCCCTCTAGAGGCTCAAGAAATCAAGATCCAAGATCGGTTTATATGACAGCTATACCAAATTATGATCCGATTTGAATCATACTTAACACAGTTGTTGGGCATTATAACAAAACAAGTTGTGCAAAATTTCAGTCAAATCGGACAAGAAGTGCGCCCTCTAGGGGCTCACGAAGTCAAGATCAAAGATCGGTTTACATGGCTGCTATATCAGGATATTTATCGATTTACGCCATACTTAGCACAATTATTGGTAGTCATAACAAAACACTTCATGCGAAATTTCAGACAAATCAGATGAGAATTGCGCCCTCTAGAGGCTGAAGAAGTCCAGCTCCCAGATCGGTTTATATGACAGCTATATCAGGTTATGCACAGATTTGCACCATACTTAGCACAGTTATTGGTAGTCATAACAAAACACTTCATGCGAAATTTCAGACAAATCAGATGAGAATTGCGCCCTCTAGAGGCTCAAGAAGTCAAGACCGCAGATGGGGGTATATGACAGCTAAATCAGGTTATGGACCGATTTCAACCATACTTAAAACAGTTATTGAAAATCATAACAAAATCCACCTTGCCTAATCTCAGCCAAATCAGATAATAATTGCGTCCTCTGGTAGCTCAAAAGGTCAAGATCCAAGATCGGTTTATATGTCAGCTATATCAAAATGTGGAATGTCAAGAGGATCATGAAAATGTGTCAATCGTTGGGACTCAGATCAATATTTCGATGTGTTACAGCCGGAATGACGAAATTAGTATACCCCCATCCTAATTTCGTCATTCCGTTTGTAACACATCGAAATATTGGTCTGAGACCCAACGATTGACATATTGTCATGATACTCTTGACATTCCACTCCAGGGTTTAAATCCTGGCTATAAACAAGTAAAAGCGTGCTAAGTTCCTCCGGGTGGAATCTTATATACCATCCACCATGGATCGCATTTGTCGAGTTCTTTTCCCGGTGTCTCTTTTTAGGAACAAAGGAAAGGAAAGGATAAAGGAAAAGGATTCCTATGCTGTTAGAGCTACATCAAGTTATGGTCCGATTCGGACCACAATGGAATGAATATTGGAGGCCATAGTAGTAGTCATCGTGTAAAATTTCAGCCAAATCGAATAAGAATTGGGCCCTTTAGGGGCTCAAAAATAAAATAGGGAGATCGTTTTATAGGAGAGCAGTATTAGGCTGTAGACCGATTCAAACCATATTTGACACGTATGTTGAAGGTCATCGGAGAAGCCGTTGTACAAAATTTCACCCATATCAAATAATAATTGCACCGTCAAAAGGCTCAAGAAGTCAAGACCTCATATCGGTTTATATGACAGCTATATCAGGTTATGCACCGTTTTCACCCATACTTGACAAAGCTGTTGGAAATCATAACAACACACATCATGCAAAATTTCAGCCAAATCGTATAAAATATATATATGAAAACATGGACCGAAATGGCCCATTTAGAATCCCAACTGACCCACACCTATAAGAAGTATTTGCGCAAAATTTCAAGCGGCTAGCTTTAGTTCTTCGGATGTTTGCGTGCGTTCGACAGACAGACGGACGGACGGACATGGCTATATCGGCATAAAATGTCATGACGATCAAGAATATATATACTTTATGGGGTCTGATATGAATATTTCGAGGAGTAACAAACAGAATTACGAAATTAGTATATCCCCATCCTATGGTAAAGGGTATAAAATGACATAACAAATGCAAATTTTGCCCATGAACATTCCACTAAGGAACAGGGGTAAGCTTCTCACATATCAATGAGTGCAGTCCGATTGAAGTTTTAATCTCAATGATAAGGGGCCTCCTTTTTTTATAGCCGAGTCCGAACGGCGTGCCGCTGTGCGACCCCACTTTGCAGAGAAGTTTTACATGGCATAGTACCTCACAAATGTTGCCAGCATTAGGAGGGGAAAACCACCGCTGAAAATATTTTCTGATGGTCTCGCCAGGATTCGAACCTAGGCATTCAGGGTCATAGGCGGACATTCTAACCTCTGCGCTACGGTGGCCTCCACCGATTTCACCCAAACTTGACAAAGCTGTTGGAATTCATAACAAAACATATCATGCAAGATTTCAGCAAAATCGGATAAAAATTACATCCTGAAGTGGCTGAAGAAGTCAAGATCCAAGATCGGCTTATATGACAGCTATATTAGAACATGGAACGATACAACCATAATCGACCTACACCTATAAGAAGTATTTGTGCAAAATTTCAAGGGGCTAGCTTTACTGCTTCGGAGTTTGCGTGATAGACGGACGGATGGACAGACAGACGGACATACGGACGGACAGGGCAGACGGACGGACAGACGAAGGGACAGACGAACAGGGCAGACGGACGGACAGACGGACGGACAGACGAAGGGACAGACGAAGGGACAGACGGACGGACAGACGGACGAACAGACGGACGGACAGACGGACGGACAGACGGACGGACGGACAGACGGACGGACAGACGGACGGACAGACAGACAGACGGACAGACGGACGGACAGACGGACGGACAGACGGACGGACGGACAGACGGACGGACGGACAGACGGACGGACAGACGGACGAACAGAAGGACGGACAGACGGACGGACAGACAGACAGACGGACGGACAGACAGACAGACGGACGGACGGACGGACGGACGGACGGACAGACAGACAGACGGACAGACGGACGGACAGGGCAGACGGACGGACAGACGAAGGGACAGACGAACAGGGCAGACGGACGGAGAGACGGACGGACAGACGAAGGGACAGACGAAGGGACAGACGGACGGACAGACGGACGGACAGATGGACGGACAGATGAACGGACATGGCTAGATCGGCATAAAATGTCATATAAATACTTTATGGGGTCTGATACGAATATTTCGAGGAGTTACAAACAGAATGACGAAATTAGTACACCGGTGGAGGGTATAAAAATGGCCAAACAACTATGTAAAAACTTCTCCCCCCAAGAGATTTAGCCCTGTGAGCTAAAATGTGAATCGACCGGCACTCATTGATATGTCAGAAGTTTGGCTCCTATTCCTTAGTGGAATCTTCATTGCATTTGCCCCCAATGGATATTTTAATGTGTTGTAAGCGGTATGATAAAATTAATTTCTTCCCTTTCATGGAGGTTGGTACAAAAAACTTACATTTTATTACATTTTTACGAATTAAAATAAAAATTTTCCAAGATTTTTCAAGTAATCTGTTAATGTTAAACTTGTATAACATTTCTATATAAGTCACATTGTTAGTTTCGTTTTTAATAAAACACTTACAAAATATTCTATAATCAAATTTTCATATAATTATAGCACTTCTGCAAAATTTCATATTTCCCTATCGTAGTGCAGGGTTTAATATAAACTCCATAAGCTATACTTCATAGCAGTAAAGTGAATACTCCACACACTCACAAACACATTCCCATACTTGCGTTAGTTAGTAAACTTAACTAGCATGCAGGGAGTATGTATTGCATAATTATGAATAGATGAATAAAAGCAGATCATTATACAAGAGGGGAGAATCCTAAATATGAACCAACGCAACTTTCACATAATTAGTGTAAAATAGCTTTGCCTATAATAATAATTATGGAAGCCAATAAAAACAGTAGTTGGCCAATAGGAAAGGATATTCGCAGTTGTTTGAAAACGTGGTGGGGGGGGGGGGGGGGGGGGAGTCCAACTTGAAATGGTCTGTGAAATTAGAACTTTATGGGCAGAAATTGTTTAAGCAAACATTTGCAGCTAAATTAATGCATACACGCTTGGAGTTCGTACCACCCCCCCCTCCCCCCAGTCGAAAACCAGATGGGAAGTATTGGAATAGTTGCTGGTTGGCTTGTGGAGGGTTGTTGCTGGCCGGCCTCGTACGAACAAATAACGATAGACTATAAACAAAAATGTGGGTTAATTTATGTTATACTTCAAATAGAACAACGAGTGTCATGATATTACAAAACAGATATTTGCATAAATACTATAAAATATTTTACGAACTCAAATAACAACCAAATTCCAAATATTCATTGTATTCAGTCGTAACCGCCCGCCTTCTGAACATTATTAGAATTCCAATAGCAAGTAGTAAAACAGCATTGTCTGTCCAGAACATCAAAGCAAATGAATAGACTGAGGAATAATTGCCCGCACGATTTTGAAAATGAGTGAGGGTGAACTACATAACAATTGTAGTGGGGGAGTAGTTCAGGAATGAAATGAATTCCACCCCCCCTCCATGGATAATGTGTCGGTTTATCAGGAATTGCAAGCAAAGGCTATATATGAACTAAAAACAAACATTGAAACCAAAAACAAGAAAAAAACTAAAAATTTTAAATATTTCTACAATTGTACGCAATTACATGAATGTATTATAACCACTTGTGTAAAGAATGCAACACGCAAATAGTTACCAAAGTACTTGTGTTGTAACGAAGGCGTGTAAGAGATTCGAAAAAAAAGGAAAAATTAGATATTAACCCATTGAGGGAGGAATGTTGCGGCGTGAAACCACAATTTTATAAGTGAACTCATTAACATGTGGTTATGTTCCCACCAACGAACTCTTATATTGAACAACTTTAAAGAATGGCAAACCATAGGATATGTGGTATATTCATTAAGACATTCCGTTTGCAACACATCGAAATATCCATTTTCGAACCCACTAAGTATACATATCTCGGATCGTCGTAAAATCCTAAGACGGTTTAAGGATGTCCATGTGTCTGTCCTTCCCTTTGTCCATCAGCTGAAATCACGCTACCCTCCTTACAAACTGAGTTGAAATTTGCACTGACTCTTATATTGTTCAATATAGACAGGTAAAGGTCTTGAATGGACCAAATCGGACTATATTTGGATATAGCTGCCATTTAGACCGATCTGTCGATTTAAGGTCTTAGACCCATAAATGCCGCATTTTTTGTCCGATTTCGCGGAAATTTGGAACAGTGGTTGTAATAAGCCTACCGAAATCCAAACCGAGTACGGTCCAGATCAGACTTTAGTGACATAAAGCTGTCATATAGATCGAAAAACCTCATTCATATGAGCCGATCTTCTGATATGGGGTATTATAGCCATATCAGGCGCATTTATTAATCAATTTCCCTGAAAAATACATCAGTGAGTCCTTTGGAGCCACTCAATATCAAAACCGAATGTGGACCAAATCGGACCATATTTAAATATAGCTGCCGTTTATACCGATCCGACGATTTAAGCCTCATTTATTATCCGATTTTGCTGAAAATTGGAACTGTGAATTTCATTAAGCATCTCGTCATCCGAACTATGTATGGCTCATATATGACCATATCAAAGGACTGCACAAGACCCACTGATTGGTGACAGTTTTTGCTGAACGCTGAACCCACATGTTATTGTATTTTAAGTCTACTAAAGGGTGAGACACTGAAGACAAATTAAAACGTACATGTTGCTGCTGTTGGGTAAAAAGTTTGGAAAAAACACCTATTCAGTGCTTCGTAGTATTTTATCGCGAACTCATCGCTGATATAGTGAAATATGAGAAATAACTCGCTGCACACCGAGTCATATGAAAGTATTTAGCTGTCATTTTCAAAAGATGCATTGAACACACAAATCGTTAATGTGCCTGTATAATATGAAAAACGTAACCATGCCTTTGTCAAATAATTTTTGGAAAGCAGACGACAAGAAAAATACTTTGTCTGAAACAAAATGTACCCGAATAAATGCAATGAATAACGTGCACTTACAGAAATCTGAATTAATCTCTCTTTTTCCAATCACCCATCTCGTTGTCTTCGTGTTTTGCTATCTGTGTAACTCATCTTTGATTTATTGTTCGACTTGCTTGTTTATTTCCTCCATTTGGGTCTGCGGGAGTATAACGTTTTATTTTCTATATACCAATGAGGAATCAGTTGACTGTATTACATATTCAGGTGCCGAGAACTCTTGTACGAGTCATGGTAATAAATCCGCTTTTTATGGGATTATGACACTATATTGGAAAAAGCGGTCTATATGGAAGCCATATCTAAATATATTGGGTTGCCCAAAAAGTAATTTCGGATTTTTCATATAGTCGGCGTTGACAAATTTTTTCACAGTTTGTGACTCTGTAATTGCATTCTTTCTTCTGTCAGTTATCAGCTGTTACTTTTAGCTTGCTTTAGAAAAAAAGTGTAAAAAAAGTATATTTGATTAAAGTTCATTCTAAGATTTATTAAAAATGCATTTACTTTCTTTTAAAAAATCCGCAATTACTTTTTGGGCAACGCAATAGTTCAATCTGGACCATATTCTGATAGGATTTAAAACAACGTACTGTTTCAAATTTCAGCGAAATCGGGCTATAAATGCGGTTATTGTGGGCTTAACATCCTGAATGGGCAGATCGGCCTATATGGCAGCTATAACGAGTAATGATCCGTACTGTTTCAAATTTCAGCGAAATCAGGCTATAAATGCGGTTTTTGTGGGCTCAACATCCTGAATGGGCAGATCGGCCTATATGGCAGCTATAACGGGTAATGGTCCGATTTGGCCCGTTCAAGAACTTGAGTTAGATAAGGAAAGGTTAAAGAGAGGGTGTGGATACTAATCCGCCCCATGCGTCTTTAAACATACACCTAAGCCCGAAATCGGCGCTCTAAATGTTAAGTGGTGCAGTTGTTGAAGGTCATAAAAGAACACCATGTGCAAAATTTCAGCCAAATAGGACAAAAATTGCAGCTTCCAGGGGCTCAAGAAGTCAAATCGTGAGATCGGTTTATATGAGCTCTTTATCATGTTATAGACCGATTTGGACCGTAGTTGACACAGTTGTTGGAAATCATAACGGAAAACTCCATGTAAAATGTCAACCAAATCCTACAAAAATTTCGGCTTGTTAGGGCTCAAGAAGTCAAATCTGGAGATCGGATTACATGGGAACTATATCTAAATCTGAACCGATATGGCCCATTTGCAATCCCCAACGATCTACATCGACATTAAGTGCAAATTTTCAAGCGGTTAGCTTTACGCGTTCGACCTCTATCATGATTTCCACATGGACGGACATAGCTAGATCGATTCAGAACGACGAGACGATCAAGAATATATTGTATATACTTTATGGGGTCTTAGACGAATATTTCGAGGTGTTACAAACTGAATGACTAGATTAGTGTACCCCCATTTTATGGTGGTGGGTATAAAAATTGCCATGCTATTTCAGCTATACCAAGTTAAGAACCGATTGGGACTATAATTGGTTTGTCAGTTGGAGATTCATTGTGCAAAACTTCAACCAAATCAAATAAGAATTGCTCCTTATATTGGTTCAAGAAATAAAATCGGGAGAACTGTTTATATGGGAGCTATATCAGGTTACAGACCGATTTGCACAGCTGTTGGATGTCAAAACAAACCACTTCATGCTAAATTTCGCCCAAATCAGTTAATAATTGCGCCTTCTAGCAGCATAAGAAGTCCGCCCCCTTCAGATATCAAAAAATGTAGTACCCTATTTTTACCACGGGGTCATTATGCACCATTTGTGAAAATTTCAAGAAAATTGGTTTAGCCGTTTCTGAGTCTATAAGGAACACACAAACAAACAAACAAACCTATTTACAAACAAACACAAATTGATTTTTATATATAAGATTTTGGGCCCAATGGCAATATGGGGTTCAAGTATATGATATTTGAGAGTAGAGAACGATCCTGATATTTTTTTTTTTGAGGGCTAAGAGATTGGGGACCACCCCACCCGCAAAAGATACCTTAAACAAATTTGGAGCTCAATTGAAAAGTATTGGGAGGTAGAGTACGAAATTGACCCCAAGCTTTTGGGGGTCTACCCTTTCTCTAAAACACCCCATAAACTGGAATTATTTACTGGCCTTGGCAATATGAGGCTCAAATATTTAAATTTGGAGCCGTCTCATCCTATAAACTCCCCTTAGAGAGTAGAGCAGAATGCTCTTTTTTCAGGCCTAAGAATTTGGGAGACTACCCTACCCTTACACCCCAAAATATCCCAAAATCGGACGTACATATATACCGACCATGGCAATGAGGGGTTCAAATGAAAGGTATTTGGGACTAGAGTTCGGAATTGATACCCACTTTCGGGACCAAGTTTCTGGGGGTCTAACTCTTCCCCAAAATACCCCACAAAAAGGAATTATTACTGGGCATGACTATATGGGGCTCAAATACATGGTACTTGGAATCTGATATCCAAGTGTGGCACCAAGTATTTGAGGCACCGCCACTGCCCCAAAACACCCCCATAGGTGACAAATTTACCGACCATGGCAATATGGGGCTCAAAAAAAAAGATAATTGAGATTATAATTCGAGTTTGATATCCAGATTTGGGGCCAAGTGTTTGGAAGTGGCCTCATCTCACAAACTCCCCTTTAACCAATGCCAATAAGGGGTTTAAATAAATGCTATTTGAGAGTTGAGCACGATGCTGATATTTTTTCATTTTTCAGTGCTAAGTATCTGGGAGACCTATAATGTAAAAGAAGGCGCAGCGGAGCGGGCTCGGTGCAGTTAGTTTATTACAAATATTTCGACGTGTTACAAACGAAATGACGAGATTTGGGGAAAATGTACTTTATAGTGTGTACCATTTAGTTTGAGCCCAGGAACGAGATTCTGAAGTCTGTTGTCGTTAGGGCTATATTTAATTCGGGCTTCATTTGCACC
Source organism: Stomoxys calcitrans (assembly GCF_963082655.1). NCBI lineage: Eukaryota > Metazoa > Arthropoda > Insecta > Diptera > Muscidae > Stomoxys > Stomoxys calcitrans. The sequence goes on from NC_081553.1 coordinate 203,903,794, forward strand.
CACAATATGATGTCATCATACTCATCATCATCCTAGTCCTCTTTAACCTAACGGGGTCTGAAATTTATTTTTACATATTCGTAATCTACTTGCTGATATCTTTCATTTCATATTTATATTGCCTAGGTTGAAGCACCTCACTCCCATTCTTTGGTGGTTGGTATAAAACATTGAATTTTTAATTGCCCGGAGTCGGAGTCGATTTGCCTGGAGTGGAGTCAAATTTCCTAGATTCCGACTCGACCCTTCCACCCACGAAACCCCGAATGATATTCAATTTTAGGGCCACATGAAGCACGGAATAAGTATCCATTTACAGGGTCAACTGTTTGGGTGGCCACCCACCCCAAAAATACTACTCAATCTGACATATTTAGAAAAGTATTGGGAGTAGAGCTTGAATTTATATCAATAATCGCTGCGAAATGCCTAGGGGCAGCACATCCCCAAAAGATCCTTTTCGTTAAGGAGGACATCATGGGACACATTTAGGTGTGAAAGCTTAAATGGGCGTATGTTGGTAGATTGCAAAAACGCCTTCATGGCTTAAGCACGACACTAACCAAGCTTGACTTCCTGTCTACTAGCTGTTCTTTTTCCAATGCAAGTGTTTGTGTGTTGTAGTAATAGATTTCCTGTCCACACAACTACAATGACTTTCATTGTTTACACATGTCTCTGTGTGCTTTTTGAACGCAAGACAATGGCAACGGCTCTCGCTGTTGTCGCGAGTGTCCACGTTCAAAAAAGGGCTGCGCCTCATTGAATTCCATATTTCAGGTTTTTCCTTCTGTCAAGGCGAAAATTCTCATTCAATTTTTCTTTCGAGACGAGTCTATTGATGTAAGAATTTCTTCTGCAATGGAAAGCCAAAAGATTCCGAACAACAATACACTTTTAAGTGTGAAGACTTCAAGGCCGTACATTGGGAGGTTATACCTATATCGGATTCATTGCGAAAACATTTTGTTTCAAAGCCACAACTGCTCAGCACCGTTCGTCATTAGAGAAATTCCTGTTTTTTTAAGGGTTTGCTTGTGAGAGGCACAACATAGGTTGCCCCAAAAGTAATTGCGGATTTTTCATATAGTCGGCGTTGACAAATTTTTTAAACGGCTTGGCTGGGAACTTTTGATGCATCCACCATATAGCCCTGACCTTGCACCATCAGACTACCATTTATTTCGATCTTTGCAGAACTCCTTAAATGGTAAAACTTTCGGCAATGATGAGGCTATAAAATCGCACTTGGTTCAGTTTTTTTGCAGATAAAGGCCAGAAGTTCTATGAGCGTGGAATACTAAATTTGCCAGGAAGATGGCAAAAGGTTATCGAACAAAATGGCAATTATATATTTGATTAAAGTTCATTCTAAGTTTTATTAAAAATGCATTTACTTTCTTTTAAAAAATCCGCTATTACTTTTTGGGCAACCAACATTGAGCTCCAATCTGTGAGGCGTTCATTGTTGTCACGAGAAGCTTAGCTGCGAGCTACCGGGCGCGTATACAGGTTGCGTATAGTATAATGCTCCGTACGGAATACATTCTATGACAATCGCGGACAATAAGCGGAGAGTCTCAGTGGGAGGCCGGGCGACACCGGCTCTTGCACAAATACTGAGTGCCTATGATGCTCGATATGACAAGGCGAGTTATTGGCGCCTTTAAATAAACAATGGCCAACCTTTTCCGCGGTGATCGATCCTTTGAAACGGAGCAAGCTGGCTCACCTACATGAGCTTGAAGAGGTTCGCCACCTCCGCATGAAAATGCGAATACAACAACAACATACAATAGTTGATTACAAAGTACTGCTTCTACCCTCTAGTGGGTTAATTGAAATAGTTCATATTCATTTGCTTCCTGTATTTCATATTCAATTACATGGTCCCACCAGGGTTTTGGGTGTTCTGTACACTTTTTTGTTCTTCGTAACTCTTGACCAATTTGGTTGCATGCAAATCTCCAATAAGGATTTCCACTACTCATATTTCTTTTTTCATTATTAGCTGGTTTTTAGTTTTTATTGCGTTGCCATGAAATTGGGTTAAATATTTGTTGCAAAATAAATGTTTACTACTTTTTTAAGACTGTCTAATTAAAGCTATTTCTAATAAATTATGTTAATGTCACAAATATGTTTGTATAAAAACGGACTAAAATATCGGCAAAAAATAATTAAAAAAAAAATTTACTTTCCTTTTTTTAAATTATTATTGGGTTGCCCAAAAAGTAATTGCGGATTTTTCATATATTCGGCGTTGACAAATTTCACAGCTTGTGACTCTGTAATTGCATTATTTCTTCTGTCTGTTATCAGCTGTTACTTTTAGCTTGCTTTAGAAAAAAAAGTATATTTGATTAAAGTTCATTCTAAGCTTTATCAAAAATGCATTTACAATACTTTCTTTTAAAAAATCCGCAATTACTTTTTGGGCAACCCAATAATTTTGTTTAAATTTTAACTTATTTGTCTAAGGTTTTTTTATATACCTTTTCTCCTTGCCAGAAAATCAAAATCAAAAACAAAAAAACAAGATCATTGACTCATCTTCCTAAGGCCAAATTAATCCCTGAAATGATGTATCGCCAAATGTACATTTGCAAGAAAATGTTAGCTAATTTCAAGTACTAATGAGCCAAACAAAACAAATTTCATCACATTACAAGACTTTCCCACTTCTGGGAATACAAGAAATTTCAAACAATGCTGTTAAATAACGAACATGGCATTTCAAGTCATTTGTAAGCAGGAAGTGTTTTCGCAATTTCGTATATCACAAACTTCCGTTTTGCGTCAATTTGCCGTATACAAGGCCAAAGAAAGGAAGCAAGACAAAGTACTAGCATGCCCCCAAAACAGCAACACGAACCCAAAAGACCATCACCATCACCAACACCAATACAAAAACATATTAATTTTCTTCTTACAGCTAAGCCACAAAAGAAGAGGAAAGCTTAAAAAAAAAATTCTTAGTCACTTTTACGCATAAATTTCGAATATACCAGAACCCAGAAAGCCAATGTTGTTTTGTCAGTTTAATCCCAACACCAGCCAAAGTATGCCAATCTAACATTTTTAACCCTTTTGGTATTTCATTGGAATACTTGCAGTTGGGTATTGAAAAAGTTCTGTTTCCAAGCTACGTCTCTTCTCTCTGTCTCCCTCATTAAAACCATGTCTAGACTTGGAGAAAGAACATAAGAAAGCCAGAATAAGTAGACGATATACACAGAATGAAATTGATGAAAGCATTTGTATATTTTATTTAATGTTGAGCTTATTTCTTCATTTGTTTTTCTTTCGAAATTTGCTTAGAAAAAAGAGGATTCATTTTAATGTGAAACAAAGACATATAAAAAAATTAAATTTTTAAAGAAAATTTGATTATATGGTGAGTCAATCAAGATCTTGGCAAAAGGTGATATAAAAAAGTCAGTAATCAATTTCTTAGATTTTTATAGAATTTATTTTAGATTTAATTAAAGTAGCAGTCTACCATCGTCCATTGCGATATCACAGGAACAGAAGAAGGAAGATCCAGATCGCTTTAAAAAGCCCAACAACTTGCGAAACTTCACATCCAATAAATCAGAGAGGTTCCCAAAGAAATGATAACTTAAGGGCAACTCCATCTAACTGCTAGTGCGGGACACACACAGAAGGTGTTCTATTGTCTCTTTTTCTGCGATGTCCTTACAGCTTCTGCAGGTGTCGTTGCTGACAACCTTCAGTCTGTCAGCATGTTTTCCGATTAGATAGGGACCTGTCATGACGGACACAACGACTGAGACGTCTGTTCTAGCCATTGACAGCAAAGCGGTAGACCTCTTCAAGTCTAGTTAAGGCCACATACTTTTGGAATGGTCACAGCCCTCTCTTTGTGACCATCCACCAATAGTTGTCCTTCAGGCCACATAGTTTTGGAATGCTCACAGTCCCCTCTTTGTGACCATCCAACATTCGTTGTCCTTCGGGCCTGGTCTATAGTCTCTTCTTGGTCCTCACAGCTTCTGCAAAAGTCGTTATTGGAAACCTTCAGTCTGTCATGTTTTCCGATTAGACAGTGACCTGTCATGACGGACACAATGACTGAGACGTCTGTTCTCGCCAGTGGCAGCAAAGCGGTAGACCTCATCAAGTTTAGATTAGGCTACATAGTTTTGGAATATTCACAGTCCCTCTTTGTGACCATATATCATTCCTTGTCCTTAGGGCCTGGTCCTGACAACTTAGCTTACAAATTGCTAGAGGCATAGCCACAGATTCCAGTATCCCTGTTCTTAGTAGTTCCTAGACTCGCCAGCTCATCCGCTTTACAATTCCCTGGAATATCTCTGTGGCACACAGAACAGATGAATTTTGACTGTTCAGCCATCTCGTTGAGAATTCTGCGACAGTCGAGGGCGGCTTTATCGGTTTATTGGATTTATTGGTTGCTGGCTGTCTGAGAAGATAATAATGCAATCGTGACATTATATCTTAGCCATTCCCCCACTTCCTTAATTGCAAGGATCTCCGCTTGATACACACTGCAGTTATGGGGTAACCTTTTTAATACGACCCACCATCTACCACCGTCTAGTTTGGCCCACTTGGTCGTGTAGTTTGGAACCATCCGTATATAAATCTATGCAACTTCTATTACCAGGGATACCGTAGTCCAAATCGGTTCTATCAGAAATAGTGTTAGAGTCGTTTTAATCAAAAAGCGGCTCAGGTAGGGTGTATCCACACTGCCTGGAAATTTGGATATTGTATTAAGGATAACACAGTGTCCGTACCTGCCACATGTCCACTGAGAAAGCTGCTTAGCCCCAGGGCAGTAAAATTGTAAATTTTGCCCACGAACATTCCACTAAGGAACAGGGGCAAACTTCTCACATATCAATGAGTGCAGTCCGATTCAAGTTTAAGCTCAATGATAAGTGGCCTCCTTTTTATAGCCGAGTCCGAACGGCGTGCCACAGTGCGACACCTCTTTGGAGAGAAATTTTACATGACAAATGTTGCCAGCATTAGGAGGGGAAAACCACCGCTGAAAATTTGTTCTAATGGTCTCGCCAGGATTCGAACCCAGGCGTTCAGCGTCATAGGCGGACATGCTAACCTCTGCGCTACGGTGGCCTCCATGGCAATGGTCGCAGCAATTTGTCTAGCACTAATGTCCAGAGGCATAAGATGTAGCATTAAATTCAGTGCATCAGACGGTGTCGTCCTCATTTCGGCTGTGATGCACATACGAGCCATCGTTTGGATTTGGTTGACAATTGAATATTAGATGGACTTTTGTAGAGCCGTATACCAGACCACAACATCATATAGAATTATAGATCTGACAACAGCATTATATACCCAACGTATGACGCGCGGTTTAAACCCCTAATTTTTGCCAATGACTTTCTTGCTGGTGTAAATGCAAGAGTTATCTTACTTGCCCTCTCCAAAATGTTGGATTTCAATTTTCTGTCCAGCAAAACACCCTGCTATTTTGCGCTTTCTGTAAATGAATCATTCTCTCCTCCAAAGGAGACAGGTGCCACTGTAGGTAACTTGTATCTACTGCTGAAAAGTACTACTCCTGTGTTGCACGGAGTAAGGCCTAGTTTACTTTTGGTATCCCACTTCGTTGTTGCACGTAGAGCCTCCTGAAGTATATCTCTGTGTGCTGTGTGCTGGGAAACTTTCCCCTAACCGCAATTGCCACGTCGTCAGTATACCACTTGCGCGCATTTTTCTTCCAGAGACAATGATATATTGTTAATGGCCATATTCCAAAGTAGAGGAGACGGTACACCTCCTTGAGGAGTTTCTCTGCTGACCCATATTTTTAGATCCACAGATCCCAAACCTGCCGTAATGCATCTTTTTGTAAGTAAGTTAACAATAAACTTTCTTATGGTGGAGTTGATTCCTCGAAACTCCAACTCCTTCACTATTGACGTCGGTTTTACATTACTGAAAGCACCTTCAATGTCAAGAAATGCTACCATTGTATATTCATCGACAGCGAGAGAACCATTTTTTTAACCGACTAGGTCGAGAAGGGCTGTTTCAGTGGATTTGCCTTTTCTATATACATGCCACTGGCCCGACAGTTGATCTCCAGGGATCTTTGACCTAAGATAAGTTTCTATAAACCTCTCAAAAATTTTCAGCATAAAGGATAACAGACTAATAGGACGAAAATCTTTCGCCTTCGTGTGATAAGGTTTTCCTGCTTTCGGAATGAAAATGACCTTAGTGTCTCTCCATCTTACAGTTAGTTGTATATGACATGCCGATACAGGCAGAATATATCTCTCTTAACCAAGGAATCAGTCTATCAGACACCGCTTGTAATTCAACTGGTGATACATCATCAGGGCCTGACGACTTAAAGGAGTCGAAACTTCTTATCGCCCAAGGGATTTTCGGCTCAGGCATAAATTCCCCAATTACCTTCGATGAATGCTTACCAGTGAAAAAATAGTACCACGTTGTCCGTTGGAGAATTTCCCGGGGAATATGTGTCAACGAGTAGTTCTAATGTTTTCTCACCAGACATTGTCAATGCATTCTCTGAATATATCCCACTCTAATAGTTCTCGAGGACAGAATCTTCCTTAGGCTAGAGGCCTCAGATGTATCCTCCACGGAGCTGCAGAATTCTACCCATGATTTGTTCTGAGCCTTTCTCAGCTCGCTCTTATATTTTCTTAGCTCAACCTTATAGATGTCCCAATCGTGTGGTGCTCTTGTGGCTTTCGCTCTGTTGAAGAGTTTTCTGCAGCCATTCCTTAGACCAACCAGCTCTGGGGTCCACCATTGCTGTTTGCCCCTTGGCTTGGCACAAGGATATGCTGACACAAGCGAGTCATTCAGGGCCTTCGTGATCCGCTTGACCATTATGTCTTCCTTCTTCCTTCAGTTCTAGAAGGGATAGACGTACAGAATTTGTGCCGAAATTAATTCCAATCCGCATTTCTTCAGTTTAGCCGAGAGACCAGTTCT